>NC_050462.1:19896906-20196906 GCF_903995425.1 Onychomys torridus
ATTATCCACTCTAAAGAATAGAATATGAGGTCTCTTTACACAATTATATTACAACTAGATTATACAATTTTGTTGAATAAAACTATTGGAATATATACAGAAAAATAATGTTATAATCTGTAGAAGTAATAAGGGTTTCCTAGACAAGACACAAATCCAGATGCCAAAAAGAAAAAAATTAAATATAAATACCTATTTAATTAAGTGTAAATATGTCTTTAAGACACTACAAATAAAACTACAATAAGCAGCAGTTGGAAAAACTATAATTGAGAACAATTAATATCTGGAACACACAAAGAATTTCCACAAATCAGTAAGAGAGAGAAAAACAGTTTGCAGATAGTTTGGCAGAAGATAGACTAAAACAAATGGCCAAAAAGTATATAAAAGTCATTCTCATATTTATAATCAGATCTGTACATATCAAAATATCCATTTACTCCAAATCAATGTAAACATGAGTAAAATCCCACAGAGAGTAGGGGTAAATAATCTCTCTCCTGTACCCATTTGGGATCTCTGTAGTGATCAAGCCTCTTCGTTGGGCAATTAGAAAAGATTGTTCAAAACCAGAAAAACAACACACATCCGTAGTTCCAAGATTCTACTGTATGATTTTATCCTTAAATACTTGTATTTGTTTTATGTACACAAATATTTCTCTAAAGACAGCATTGCTTGTTGAAACATTTTTGTGTGATTTAAACTATGTAAAACCCAGTTGTAGTAAGACGAGCATTTCTGCAATAATTGGCATAAGAATCCCAAATAACAATGTTAGACTATGTTAGATGTTTATTGTCTTTCACTTAAACCCCAAAGGATGTTCATCCTCTTTCTAACTTGGCACTTCGCCGTATGTTGCTCTTACCTATAATACAGATGATCCAGTCTTATGATTCAGGTTAGAGTTAGCAAGTGGGAAGATGTGTGAAGGGCAGAGCATGATCCCTCCCTCTGAGAACATTATGGAACTGTTCCTTATGTCACTCACCTGCCACTAGTCAGAGACTACCTGCTGTCACAAGGCCACAGCTAGGCTTCAGGGAAGCTTGTAGACTTAGCTGTCATTCTTTAGTGTGTGTGCCCAAATACTGTTTGAAAGTCCATTCCTGACCAACAAAATCCAGTTTTCCAGGGCAGCCAGTAGTCTCTCCCACAGTCCAGCCATCTGTCCATCCAAATGACAGCTCATTCTCCTTCTGCCATATAAAGCTCAATTACATTTTTTTTCCAAGAGAGACAGTCCTAATGCCTCCCAGTGGTCCATTCTGTATTCCTCGCCATGCACTGTCTTGTGTTCCAGCAACCGCTAAGATATAAAGCAAATTCTTCCCTCCTAACACATCCCCACAGAATGAGCTGGAACAGGATAAGCACGAAAGAGGAAAAAGAACCGCATAGTCACTGACCTTAACAGCAGCACACATCCTCTCTGGTGGCAGGTTCTTGGCCTCTGCTCTGGCTTCTTACTGCTGCCTTTTGCTCCGGCTACTATTTCTGATCTGTACTAGTAATTCCCGCTGGTTGTGGTTAAGACTCTTGGCCTCTCAATCACACTACTGTACTCTTAGTCAAGCAAGACTGAAAGTTGAAAGCTTCTTGTGGATAGAGTTATATTTCCTTCCACCTCTATTGGAGGACTGGCTGGCTTAAGATGGTGAACATGAACTCTCCAGCCAACTTTCTTTAACAGTAGGAGGAGTCAGCACACGCCAATCATTTAGTTGTCTACTATTTACCCAACACTATACACATATTGAACACATGTTTTCCCCTGCAAAGGACCACGGGAAGCAATTATATTGATTTTTGCCATAAAACAGTGAGTCACATCATCTTTTACAAATGCAACGCCAGAGTCCCATTCACCACTGAATTTTTAAGCCAGTGCCAACCATATGCTTTTGTCCACATACTTCTCAATTCCCAAAATATGCTTTGACCCAGTATTTATAAGAGGTACTACTCCAGCTAACTTAAGATGGGAAGGAATAGTGCAAGGGGTTAGGGGCTTCAGTATCATAGACAGAGGCAAAGAAGCAATGTCTCTGCATCTCTAGAAATGAGAATGTTCTGTAGCAAGGTGTGAAATGAAAAGCATCATGCAGCTAGGCACCATTCTTGAGTCTGGTAACTGCTGGATGGTAAGAAACAAATACCACCACAGTCTATCTCATTAGCAGAAACAGCAGATCAACCAGGTTATGTTCTTAACATGTGCATGTGCCTGCTCATTGACAGAAAGGCCAACTGGAAATGTGAGCTGTAAGAGAGTCTGAGAAAAATGCTTTGTAAGCATTTTTCAGCCTCAGTCATTCAGCCTTGTCCAAGGTGTTTGAACACAGCTGAGGTGAGCCAACATGCAGTATTTGCCACAGGTCCTAAAAGTGCATTCATGGTAAAGGAACTATATTAATTATGAAGCATTCAGCCTAAGAAATATTAAGACATCATTAAAAGAACACACACACACACACACACACACACACACACACACATATATGAGAGAGAGAGAGAGAGAGAGAGAGAGAGAGAGAGAGAGAGAATACCTTGTAATACACATTTTAAGGGGCAAAAATAAAACTAAAGACAGGGAAAAAAGTTAAAGATGGAAACCTTAGGATAGGACTTCATAGAAGAAGGAATTATCAAAAAAGAATTCAAATTCCTGTCAAGGACCCTTCACTCTTTTGACTGCGTCCTAAGTTGTACATATGTTTTGGCAGACCCAAAGGAATCAGGTAAGCAGGAACTCTCATCACGCACAACACGGAGCCATTTGAGCTCAATCTAGTTAGTGTAGAGGTTCTTCAGTCACCACTGGGGCATTCAGGAGAGAATTCAGAGAAGTCACAACTAGTAAGGAGACCTGATGTATACCTGGAATGAAAATTACTCAAGATATGCCCTAGAAATGCTTAAAATAGGAATTAACGTGAATCAAACTAATCTTCAGGCAAGCTAGTAGCTTAATGGAACAGATTGCAATACTCATTGAACTAAGACGTCAGGCTGCAGAATATTTAGTAATATGACTTCCCAGTGTCCACCATGCAAATCAAAATTCCTTCCCCTACCCAGAAGCACATGGTCACAGAAGAACAGATATCAATAAACAGAACCACCAAGAGATGTCAGAGAGGATAGTTTATCAGACAAGACTATCACAACAACCATAATCGTTATGTCCAGCCTGCTCAGGAGAAAATATGAAGTGATGGAAGGAGAAATGAGAGATGAACTGATTAAACATCTGGAAATGAAAGACTGATATGTGGGGTGGAATATCCACAGAAAAGGATATAGGAGAAAATTAGACAGAAATATGGCCACAGGATCAATGCAAAATAAAGTATAGAGGAAAATAAGCCAATGGACAGCTTTAGTGACCGTGGGAGGGCATGAGGCAGTCTAATGTCCACATTCCGTGAGCCAGAGACAGGAGCAGTAATTTAGTGAACTCACGGGATAGGGGTTTCAAATGCTCAGTTGCATTTCCCTATGAGGCAACAAACCATTGACGTTTCAATATAAATAGCATTTGTAATATAACGAAACTGCAAAGTAGTTCAAAGCACACTTAACAGAGATGAGGAAATTTTCCTCACTGAGAGTTCTAAAATCCTGCTGAAAGGAATTTTACAATAACTAGGTAAACAGAACCATTAGGTGATGTCTGTGGAGGAGATTGTTGCTAAAATGTCCATTGAGTACTGGGATCCACAAATTCAACTCCACTTAGGAGAAATTCCAGGAAACACAGATCATCTTTAGTTGTGAGCAAAGCAGAGCAGCGTTTCCAGGAACTGGCAGGGTGATTAACTGCTCCAGTCACAGTCGACTGTTGATGTTCCATGAATTTGTCAGATCCAGTGGAATCCAACACTCAGATAGGCTAATTTTCTTAAACACAAATTATTATTTAAAATAAGTCAATTGCATTTCAAATATGTAGTCAAAAGCAGAAGGAAGCATTGTTTCTATAATATTTCTTTTTACTTTTTGAAATTATAATAACTTCATTTTCCTCTTCCCTTTCCTTCCTTCAACCTCTCTCATGTACCCCTGCTCTTCCTCAAATTCATGGTCTCTTTTACATTAATTGCTGTTATGCACACACACACACACACACACACACACACACACACACACACACACTCCTAAATACATAAATGCAAACTGATCAGTTCATACAATGTTGCGTGTGTGTGTATGTTTTCAAGGCTGACCATTTGGTACTGGATAACTAATTAGGAAGCTTCTCCCTGGGGAAGTCTCTTTTTCTTTCTCTCAACGTTCTTTAGCTGCCTGTACTTCTTTATCTAGAGCTGAGGCCCAGCTCTTCCATATGGCTATCGGCATAATCGTGGTTCAGGCCTTGTTTAGGCAGGCATACTGTTGAGATCATTGGTGTAGCCTCTCACATATCTCTAGGAGACACCGTCTCACAGCAAACTCCCTGTTCCTCTACCTCTTACAATCTTTCTATGCCCTCTTCTACAATGACCCCTGAGCCTTAGCTGCACCAGGTGTATTGTTGATGGATTTGTTGGGACTGAGCTTTCTAAAAGCTACCCATTTATAATACCAACAGGAAAATGTTTCAATTACCTAGGAACAGCTACAAAAGTGTGCAACCCTTCTGCATGTGCTTGTGCTCAGGTGTGTTGTGTTTTCTTCTAGTGTACTGACCTATGTTTGATTGCAATTTTCATTTTTTTAGTATTCTGAATTCTTATGTATTATTTGACGTAGAAAGTAACTTAGATGACACATACATCTGGTTTCCTTTCAAATTACTTTATAATTTATAGGTTGCCTTTTCAAATGGTCTCATTAGCTTACAGTTTGGCTTTGCTGTTCTTTGAGATCCTTTTGGTTCCAATAGATTTGTTGTTTTAATGTCTTTGGAACTGAGATGCACATTTATTTCTTTGAGTAGCTCTTTGGGTGATGTAGACCTTTCTTTTGTTGTTAGCCCCAATGTCCTTTCTGTGTTGACTTTCAGTGTTTGTCTTTCATTCTTCTTTTGATTTGCTTTGGATTCCACTTGTTCTAAGTGAAACTTGAAGTCAGAATCCATAAACATAGCAATTTGGGGTAGTTATGAGTATTTTTATTCATAGTTTCAAAACTGATATGCCAACTGTTTTATTTCCTTTTCCCTAGTAGTTAAATTTTCCTTCAACATTTTGTTTTTTGTGTTTAAGAGATTGAAAAGGTATCTAACAAATCCTTTAAACCATAGAAATATTTGATGCAAATCACCCACTTCCCCAGCTTGTCCAGCTTGACCTCAGGAAGTCCCCCTTGTCTATATGTATAACTGACATACAACTGAAAATCAGGAGGCTGAGGAGAGAGCTTGGTGGGTAAAACTGCTTGCTGAGTAAAAATGAGAAATTAGTTCAAATCCTCAAACTCACATAAAAACTAGTCATGGCTGTGAGTAACTATAAACACAGAGTTGAGGAGTAGAAACAGGCTGATGTCTAGAGTTGTCAGCTTTCCTGAAATGGTAGGGCTTGGGAGCAGTGAGAGACCTTTCTCCAGGGAACAGGAATCAGGTGCCAAATGATAGTGCAGCATCACTAGTGTCTGCAGGCTTTCATGTGTGCATGGGTACATATACTCACTACACTACAAACACACACACACACACACACGCACACACACACACACACACACACACTAGAGAGTAAGCATAGTTTCTCTTTCATTTCCACATTCAAGTGAGTTATGCAATGATGCATCTTATGAATATAATTTTTAAGCCACACTTTGAAATTTCATCAGTTTACTGAAAATGTTTGGATAAAACTAAAATTTTGTTTTTGTTTTTGTTTTTTGAGACAGGGTTTCTCTGTGTAGCTTTGTGCCTTTCCTGGAACTCACTTGGTCGCCCGGGCTGGCCTCCAACTCACAGAGATCCACCTGGCTCTGCCTCCTGAGTGCTGGGATTAAAGGCATGCACCACCACTGCCCAGCAACTAAAAGTTTTTTAAGAAAGGATTAGATTATCTTTCAAACTTTGATAAATTATATGCCAACTCTTACATTTTTTTTTTCTAGTTTGTTCTCAGTTCAATGTCGTTGGTCAGAATGTTATATACATTTTGGTATGTAGACATTCATTCCTTGTTGATAACATAAAAATCTCATTTTCTTGAATTTTCTTGAAATCTTGTTATAAGTGCATGCTCATTTTACCAAGTGGTGGCCCTTTGTGTATGGAGGGAGGTACATGCATGAGTATATGTCTATGTGATCTGCATGTGTTTGTGGGCTCTACATGTATGTGTGGGTGTGGAGGCCGAGAGTTAGTGTTTTCCTTGTGTATTCTTCATTGTTTGTTTTGAGACAGGGTCTCTCACTGAACTTGGATTTCACTGGTTCAGCAAGTTTGGCTGTCTGGAGACCTCCTGAAGCTTTACATACCCAGCACTGGAATTCTAAATGGGAGCTATCAGAAGGGCGCTATGGATCTGAACTCAGGTACTCATGTTCTCATGGCATGAGCATAACCAACCAAGTCATCTCCCAAACACAGTGATGATTTTAATAATAGAATTTTGTTCATGTTGTGGGATAATGCTCTTGCACACTGGTTTAATAAAATGCTGATTGGCCAGTAGCCAGGCAGGAAGTATAGACAGGGCGAGGAGATGAGAATGCTGGGAAGAGGAAGGGCTGAGTCAGGAGTCGCCAGCCAGACACAGAAGAAGCAAGATGACAAGGCAGAACTGAGAAAAGATACCAAGCCATGTGGTTAAACATAGATAAGAGTTATGGGTTAATTTAAGTGTAAGAGCTAGTCAGTAATAAGCCTGAGCTAATGGCCAAACAGTTATAATTAATATAAGCCTCTGTGTGTTTACTTGGGGCATGCGAATGGGAGAGATTTGTCCTGACCACCAACAGGCTGGGACACAGGAAATCTTCCAACTACATGTTCACATGTGTCATGTACTTTCCACATATTCACTCCCCATTTCCCTCTCCTCTTCCCCACTAAAATCCTTCCTCTTCCCAATAGTTCTCTCATTTTCATGTCATGTATATAGACCATATTGTAGCCACATGGGTTCATGATTTAACCTTCTATTTTATTGTTCTCCAAATCAGTTTTAAGTCAGTATTATTCTGTTTTATTGACAGAGTGTTTCTCTCTCTCTCTCTCTCTCTCTCTCTCTCTCTCTCTCTCTCTTTCTCTCTCTCTGTATATATATATATTTGTATATATATAATTTGCTTAAATATATATGTATATAGGTATGCAAATTCCTTAAATCACAGACGTCTTTGATGTCAGTCCCAGCAATCATTACCCTACTTTTACAACTTGTCTTATTTGTTTTTGGGAAATTTCCCTTGTCTGTAGTTATAATTGATTTAAAAAATGAAAATCATGATAGCTTAGTGGGTAAGACCACTTGCTGAGCAAACATGGGAAATAAGTTAAAATCCTCAGAACTCATATAAAAACTGGTCATGGCATGAGAGAAAGCATGTGCTATTTGACTTTCTGGTTCTGGTTCATTTGTTTAATATTACTATCTCCAAATCTACCCATTTTGTTGCAAATGATGTCATTTTGGTCTTCTTTACTACATAATAATAATTTTAAAACTCCACTCTTTATACTACTTTTCATTTCCTATTCTTCTGCTGATGGACACAGAAGCTGGCTCTCAGACATGGCTAGAGTGAATAGTGCTGTGTAAACATAGGCAGGCAGGTTCTGTAGTATGCTACCTTAGATTTCTTTGAGTGCATTTATTCCCCTGAGTGGTATAGTATAGCTGGATTATATAGTTGTTGTTCTTTTACATTTGGGGCATCCTTCATATGATCTTCTAATGGTTTCTCTAGTTTAAATTCTAAGCAGCAATGTAATGTAAGACATCTTTGACAGCATTTGAGTTTTTTTTTTTTTTAAGAGCATTGCTGGGCATTATTAATCATGAATTCATAACCTTGACCGTCCTGATAGAGGTGAGACGGGATCTCAATGTAATTTGATTCCCATTGTACTAATAGGGCTAATTTGACTACTTTTCCATTTGTGTTCTTTTTAATTATTTCTTCCTTTTTTAAAGTCTGGCTAAGACTTCAAGCATGATACTGAGCAGGAGTAGATAATGAACATCCATAACATCCATTTTTTTCCTTTGTGCTCAACTTCAGATAAAATGCTTTCAGTTATGCATAATGTTGAGGATAAGTTTGCTGTACATTTTCTTTGTCTTGGGAGGTATATTCCTTCTGTTTCTTGTTTCTTCTTGGCTTTTATTGTTACCTTGGACTTTGTCAAAGACAATTTTAATCTAAGATAATTCTGTGATTTCAGTCTCAGAATCCATTCATATGATGTTCAATTTTTACTGATTACTATATCTTGAAATATTCTTGCATTTATTTTGATTGCATGTGTTGTTTATTGAAGTGTGTTGTTGGATTCAGTTTTCAAATATTTTTGAGAATTTTTACCAACTATGTTCACCAGGAAAATTAGTCTTCACTTCTGTTTCCCTCACCCTCCTCCTCTTTCTGTGTATCTGAGTATGCTCTTATACCATTTTATGGTCAGAGTAATGTTTGAGTAATATTGGTTTCATAGAATGAGTCTGGCAGTATTCCTTCCTACTCCTCTTGAAACAATGACCTGAGGAGTGTTGGTGTCAGTTCATCTTTAAACATGTTTGTCCGGTCCTTTATTGAGTTGTAGACTTTTTACTTCACTGTTTGTTGTAAGTTAGTTTTAGGTGATTACATCCTATTGGTCTACTTTTTGTAATTCATATATGTCTATAAGTTATTCATTTCTTAGGAAATTTTCTATTTATTGAAATACAGGTTTTCAAAATATCTTAATGATTTTTTTTAGGCAGTTTTTCTGTGTAGTCCTGGATGTGTTGGAACTCACTCCATAGACCAGGCTGACCTCGAACTCAGAGATCCTCCTGCCTCCATATCCTGAGTGCTAGGATTAAAGGTGTGCACTACCACCAGCTGGCTTTTATTGGTCTTTTTTATTTCATTAGTATAGCCCCATTTTCATCTCTAATGTTATTAATTTGGGTCTTCTCTTTTCATTTGATTAATTCACTAAGGATTTTTAACTAAGGTTGATTTTATTTATCTTTTCAAAGACCTAGCTCTGTTTCACTGATTCTTTGTATTAGTTTTAATATCTATTTCACTAATTGCTTCTCTGAGCTTTATTATTTCTTTCCAGTTACTAATTTTAGATTTACTTTTTCCTGTGTTTCTAAGACAAGGTGAATCATTGGTTTATTCGAGATTTTTCTGAGTTTTCAACATAGGTATATAGCTGTGGACACCCCTCTTTGAACGGCCTTTGTTGTATTCCAAAGTTCTGTTTATTTCATTTTCAGTTCATTGTAGGCATTTTACATTTCTCTTCCTAATTGCTTCAATCATGTACTGGTCCTTCAAGAGGATATAATTTTTCTTCTATATTTTTATATCATTTCTATAATTTATCTTGTTTTCAAGTCTAATGTTATTCCACTGTAGTCTAATAGGATACAGAATATCCTTTTGATTCTCTTTTATATATCAAGCTTTGACTTATGGACTATAATGCCTATTTTGGAAAAGTCTGGTGGGCTATTGAGTACAATGTGAATTCTTTAGATGGTGAGTAGAATGTACTGTAGATGTGTGCCATGTCCACTTGATCTGTGATACTGTGTAAGTGTGAAGTTTCTTTGTTGATATTTTTGTCTTGATGATCCCTTTGTGAGAATGGGGTGTAGAATCACCCACAATTTATTTTACCTAGCCTTATCTGTTTACTTACATCCAGTAGTGTTCAATTTATGAAATTAGGTACTTCCAACACTTGGTGTATGTATATTTGTCCTCCTTATCTTCTTGGTGGACCATACTTATTATTAAAATATTGTGAGCTCTCTTTCTCTCTTGAATAATTTTGACTTGAAATCTGCTTTGTTGAATATAGGTCTGTATACTAATACCTGTATCCTGCTTCTACTTACTTGATATACAGTATCGCACCTTTGCTTTTCTTTTATGTGAATCTTTGCCAATGTGGAATATGTCTTCTTCAGGTAATGAGTGGTTGGATATTATGTTTTGATTCCATCAGCTGGTTTGTGTCTCTTTATTGGAGAGCTGAGACCATTAACACAGGGTTATTAATGAGGCATATTTACTTATTCTTATACGGGTGTTATCAAGATTCTTAGCAAAAGTTCTACTAATCCAAAGAGGTAAGAGGGTGCTTTTGTGGTTTGGAAACACAGTACTGCATTACTGAGTTTTGTACTCTTTCTAGCAGAGTGGCTTGCTTGTAGAGTTTCTCTCCAAATTTGCTTGTCCTTTCCTGATCCTCAAGTACTGTGGCATAGTTAGCACCATGGGAGTTCATTCTCATCTGCCATGTCACTTGAGGCTGTATAAAAGTTTGTTTTGTTATATTTATTTTGGGAGAGTTCCCTTTTTATTCAGTCCTACTTTTCATTTGCTTTAGATTTTAGAAAGTTCTAAGCATAAGAATTGGAATAAAAATGTCATAGCCAATAGGCATACATTAATTTAAAATTAAATGACTTCATCAAATTTACATGCATGATTGCACATCAGACAAGGATTTATACAGTAGATATACAGGTACACAACAGTTTGTCAAATGAGTTTAGTTCCTCTACCCTGTCTTATATTGCCAAGCTGAAGAGTGTAGTTTTTCCACAAACAAAACATCCCTTGACAGAAGATATACCAGGTCATCTCCAGAAAGTATTTCCAGCAAGGATTTAGTTGTTCACATGAAGAAACACAATGAAGAATAAATGTTAGAACTTCGGATTTTATAAGAATAACAAGTCAGCTCTGTTTGTTATCAACTGATACCAAAGATTGACTCAAGGGACAATATAAGATGATATAAAATTTTATGAGTCATTTTTTTTAAATTATCAATATATACCAGACTAAAAGAATGCATCTGTTATAGTTTAAACATAAAATGTTCTGCCCATATGTTAAAACCCAGGTCCTTAACTTTTTGGGATATTCTAGAAGCTTGAGTTGGTGGTGTGTACATAGCTAGAGGCAGTAAGGCAATATATAGCCTTGTGTAACATACTGCATTTCCCTCTATGTCCTGTCTGCCATGAATACCTTGTTTTCACTACATGTTCCTACAACATGAAGTTCTGGGCCACCATGGACAAATATCAATGAAGTGACCACAGAATGAGTCCTCTGAATGGGAGCTAAGAAAATTTCTTCCTCTGTTTAGTTTGTACCTGGTATTTTGTCATAGTGACACAAAGGTCATTGAAGCAGTACCCTTGATGATGTTGCTCACTTATTTGAAAAAAAATCTAACCAATCAGGTTCAATTATTTACAAATCTTGATATGTCACATGAACTTAAGCATCCCTACCTTAAGGAGAACAATGATTGCCCTTTTCATTCCTAGCATCTATTTTTTTCTGTGTGCCAATGCTTATAATGTTTTAGCCACATGTGAATATAGTTCAGACAACGTTTGAATGTTTGTTGGGCAAATTAAAGAGTTCTGGAAAACAGCAAGTTGTCTATTAAGTGCTTGCTCCAGAAATACAGTTTCCTTGCTTTCTTTTTCTTAAATCACAAGGAATCTGGAGTTTAGTTGCATCTTCATCCAGATTTATACAGTTGCTCTAAAGTTTATTATAGAGTAAATACCCTCAGAAGAACCTGTGTGGTTTTCCAAATATGAATTAACTCTCATAACAATCTTGTTCCCTTAACTTCTGAAGAGGTCAGTCATTGCTACCTTGAGCTGTACTGTATCTATTAGCATGAGACAGAACATGAGTAGATATAATTTGATGCAGACTTTCTATGAGAAATTTCAAGTACTTAAGCCTTTTAGTTATATCATATATTCTATGTAAAAACTTAGTCTTCATTTGGCAAAAGCCAAAAAAATGGTTACTGACAACTGTCATCCAAAGGTTCAGTCCAAGATTAAGCAATCTTGAATAATTACTATTGATTTCCTATTTTTTCCTTTACTTTAAATTCTTTGTTCAATGGGTAATGTGTTTCTCAAGAAAAGCCAAGATCCCTAGTAATTACTCAGTCAGCAACTGATATTCTAATGACCTTGGTCTGCAGGCTTAGAAAGTCAATGGCAAGGATCCTGGAAGGATTTTTTCATTCTGAAGCCAATGCACATTTATTTTTATTGTTACTTTAAAGTTTTACATGTTTGATCTTTAGCCAGTCACTTTCTGCTTTTCAGGTGCCTTTCCTAAGTGAAATTTATCTGCAGGAGCATTTCTCTGATAGCACAACACTATTTGGGTTTCATTTTAATAGCTGCTATATCATGCTGTCTTTTAAATGGCCCAATTTATTTGAAGTGTCTGCTAATAAAAAGTTTTATACAGATAAATGTAGGTCAAGAGGCTTTGATCATCCCAAATCTTCCTTTTTATCTGAGTGTTGATTTATGTCTTTCTTATTATTTCATGAATTGCTGTTCTCAAGGGCAATGCAAGCAGCTGTATGTTTTTGCATTGATTTCTGATGCTCAGTGATGAAACTTCAATTATACAGAGATATTCAACCTCTTTCCAAGTTAATACTTTCAATCACAGAATAGATGTATTTGCCAAAAAAGTATTATATGGCAAAAATTCTCAAAAGCTAAAAAAAAAAAGATATGATTCTTCAAAAATAATTCTACTGGTTTCTTTAGCAAATCCCCAAGGCTGTAATACTAATGTATTCATATAGAGCTTAATGCACCACTAAAGTATTAATATTTTGTGCTGTTTGGGGATGCTCTTTCAAATCCTGAATTCTCTTCCTTTCTTGTTCATACTTTTGAAATTAATTCCTTGAGAATTTCATATCATGTATCCCAATCTCACTCATTTCCAGTCCTTCCATGTCTACCCTGCATCCTTTTAGCCACACCCCAAGTAAAATAAAATAAAATAAATATTTCAACCCTCCATCTTTCCTGCCTCTCCATCATGTGTTCATCGGCCTTAGGAGCTGCAGTGTGTCATGCAGTATACCCTTTTGCCCAAACAGCTTTACTTGCAAGTGTTCCTTGCAATGAGTTGTTGGTCTGGTTCAAAATCTCTGGCCTCTGCTACACCATCAATACTGGACCCTCACTGAAACTCCCCTCGGATATCCTGCTGTTGCCCCAAGTCAGGGAGATTCTGCAGTGATGGTTTCACAGGAACAGTCCCTTCATGTACTCCAGCAGCTCATAGAGGAGGTAGATATTGGGTGGACCAACTCAAAGCCCTGGATATGTATGGGTCAGGGTGGTAGCTGAGTTAGTCAGTATGGACCTCCACCCAAACTGTGCCCCTCAAGCAAGGGTTGGGGCCAGTTCTCCAGTGTGCAGCTGCAATGGCTGAAGGAGGCTGGGTGCAGTTCTCTGAGGGCCATCAAAGATCTCCCACGCCCACACTTTTGGGGCAGGAGTTGGGGGCAGCTCTTTATCAAGATGGCTGTTTAGGAGCAAGAGCAGCAGTTCCTCAGTGCCCAGGCCACCGGTGCCAGCTCTCCCATGGCCCCTGGTGGTAACATGATTCGTGGACATCATCACAGACCTCAGCTGTGGTAGGGTCACCGACCCAGACACAGCTCTCAGCTGCAGCTTGGGCCTGGAAGTTATCATGGCCTAGAGTGGCAGAGCAGGCCACTTGGACTAGTATGGCCCTGGAGGCAGCATGACCATCAGACATCAACATGACCTCAGATGGGAGC
The DNA here is from genome assembly GCF_903995425.1 of Onychomys torridus. Classification (NCBI taxonomy): domain Eukaryota; kingdom Metazoa; phylum Chordata; class Mammalia; order Rodentia; family Cricetidae; genus Onychomys; species Onychomys torridus. Next base: position 19,910,687 of record NC_050462.1, read on the forward strand.
AGGCATCTTCATGGCCTTCACTTGCTACAGAGGTTGTGGACATCAATACAGACCTAGGCTGTGGTAGTGCCATAGACCCAACCACACATGGTCCTAGGCTATAGCCCAGGCCCAGGTATCCCAATGGCCCTGGGTGGAAGCATAGGCTACTCAGATCGGTATAGCCCCAGCAGGAGTGTGGTCCTCAAACAACAATGTGGCCTCAGGTGTTTGCCTCAGGGCATCCTCACAGCTTTTTTTGTGGTAACACAGGCCACAGACATCATTATGGTTGGACCATGGTTCCAGACATGGCCCTTGGCTGCAGCCTGGCCCTGACATCACCATGGCCTCAGGTGGCAGTGCAGACCACTCAGACTAGTATGGCCCTGGCAGCAGCATGGTCCATGGACATCAACATGGCCTCAAGTGGGGAAATAGATAATAGGCATCTGTATGGCCTTCTATGGTAACACAGGCCATGGACATCAGCACAGACTCTATCTGAAGTAGGGTCATGGACCCCCAGACATGGCCCTCAGTGGCAGTCAGGCCTGGAACAGCTCACCTGGGGCCTGGGGCTCCAGGAGAGCTTGTGACTGACTTCTTGCCCATCTGGGGCCTGGGGAGCCAGACAAATCCTAAATTCTTTCTGAAATAGACAAAGAAGGGAGGGTTTTGAACATATTTAATATTTATGTATTGTGTCAATAATTAAACAGGATTGAAGAAAAAAATTATTGTGTTCTAGCTGTATTATATCTCGTGTATTTCAGGAAAAAATAATATTCAGGATAAATAACTAAGCACTACTGATATTTGTTATGAAGGAAAAATTTGAGGATTGAGAAAAATTTCAAACTCTTCTAGGCAATGTCTTTCTATTTATATTACTTTTCAAACATTTTTAGTCATGGCCTTATAAAAGAGTATCCTTTGAAAACATCTGACTTCACAGTGGAAATGCAAGATCAAGTATTTGAATGGGAAGATTTCTGAAGCTAGCCTGCTCCTGAAAGTCTACCCGAGATGTCATACACACATCCAATTCATTTTCCACTCCTCCATACTCTTGTGCATTGTCTGGAAACAAACATGAACCAACTTTATCTCAACAGCAGCAAGGTAACTAACCCTATGATAGGTTTTGGGAAATCTTTCCAATATTCACCTTAGTTTCCAGGGAAACTGAAGGCTTCATGACCCTTGACCCTTCACAGAAGGGTTAGAAAACCCATCACTACTTTCGAAATTGATTTTTTGTAAACAACTATCTAAAAATAAGTATATTTGGAAACAGTAATCTTATTAGTTGAGTGGTGTAAAAGTGAAAAGGTCTTGAGGACCAAATCATGTCTGCTATGTAAACCATTGTAGGAATGCTCCTGATACAAAGCATATGTGCAGAAAATAATTGTATATTAAGTGAATGATTGGAACATCCAACAGGAGAGTTAAATAAATGAGAAGATACTCAGCAATCAGAAACTACTGTCTTAGAAAATGTATTTTTGTAGCATGATGATGGAATATGAGCTGATTTATTGTTTCTAGGAGGACAATATGTCTTTATGATAAAAATTTATAAGCTGCATTGGTAATTTAGCGGTGAACACATCATAAAATTTTTTTAAAAGAATATACATATTGCTATAGCAGCTTTATTTATATGAACTTATCCTAATAAAATAATTGTAAAACAGGTAATTATTTATATAAGCACACATGACAGAATTTTTATTAAGATAGAATTTATGGATCTGAGATCACGGTTTTTCTTTTCCAAATTTTCTTCCATGTATGTACTCCACTAGGTACAAATGATGAAAACTTAAAGTCATGCCAAATGAGAAGAACTATTATAACAATGTACTTTGACTGAAAAGTTCTATCAATAAAGTTTTTGTACTTTTCTTGTTTATTCTGCTTATCAATTGTTTGAAACCAGCTCCAGCTTTGTCCCCAGACTGACTTTGAACTCTCAATCCTTATACTTCTGTTTCCTGAGTGTTGTGACCACAGGTGTGCATCACCACTCTTGATTAATGAACACTAAAATAGTATTTAAATGGTGCCACTGAAAGCTTACAGAAGGGTTTTGTAATTTCTTCTTTATCTTCACTGTTCTGCTACCACCCATTTTTTTTCATTCTCAACAAATTATTTTTATCTAGTTATCTTATCCATCATCAATAGTGAAATACTAGATTCTAGCTATGACTGTTGAATTGATCACTGCTCCCTTCAATATGGTTGGCTTATGTTTTTTGTGTCTTGCCACTTGGTGTAAAATGTATATTTATTAATTATACTATTACAACTTATGTTAATATAATCCTACATCTCAAATGGTTTAGACTATTTGTATGCTAGAGTTTAATATCAATCACTTATGTGCAGCATATGCATGGGTGGCGCCATATTCTAAATGGCTCCAGGAATTGACCTAGTGGGGGTGGTGAGGGAAAGAAGAAAAGACAAACACACAGAAAAGCTGGGATTGGGTGGGCTGGCTTCTCATAGGGAGAATCCACAGCATCCTTGAAGCTCAGCATGCTTTTTAGATACAGTTGAACTGGGAAGTTGGGTTATTGCATTCAACTTAACAAGAAGGTGGAGTTAACTACATAAAGAGACACAAAGAGGCAGGTTTAGCTAACCTTGTTAGGGGAAGTCTCTGTAGGGGAACAGTCTTCGGACCATAAATAGTTAGGGGGCAGGGAGAAAGCTACACTGGACATTCCTGCATATACTGTGAACATTCCCACTTGGACCCAAGGAAGATTATGACACCCCTCTGAGCTTCACTCAGAGAAGGCTTTGCCACTCCCATGGGGCTAAGGCATTAGTGTTGTTGTATTTTCTTTTACCCTTTTCTTTGCAGGGGGGATGCACCACCCAGATCCCAAATAAATCACACACATAGGCGTATTCTTAATTATAAATGCCTGGCCTTAGCTTGCCTTGTTTCAAGCCAGCTTTCCTTAACTTAGGTTTCCCATCTGCTTTTGCCTCTTGGCTTTTATCTTATTCTATTTCTGTATATCTTTCTTTCTTACTACTTTGCTGGTTGTGCAGCTGGTTGGTTGGCTAGCCCCTTGCAACCTCCTCCTTCTCTTGCTCCTTCTTTTCCGCCCAGATTTCTCCTTCTATTTATTCTCTCTGCCTGCCAGCCCTGCCTGTCCTTTCTCCTGCCTTGATATTGGCCATTCACCTCTTTATTAGAGCATCAGGTGCTTTAGACAGGTAAACTAACACAGCTTCACAGATTTAAACAAATGCAATGTAAAAGAATGCAACACATCTTTACATCATTAAACAAATGTTCCACGGCACGAACAAATATAACACATCTTAAAATAATATTCTACAGCACACTAGTCCTTGACATGGCCTTTCCCATGTCAATAACATCCATTTACTCAGGACTTCATTCCTTCCTTACAGGATTGTTTTCAAATCCAGACTATCTATGGTTTTTGGTTGAGTTTAAATTCATTTATAATGAGTGTAGCTATTGAAATGGTGACATTTATACCTGCCATTTTACTGTTTGCTTTTTATATGTCATGCTCATGTCTTTTTCTTTGCCCATCTCTTCCCTTTTAGTTATGTGCACATCTCCTGGTTCACCACTTTCTGTTATGTTTTGAACTACACATATTTTGTGTTACATTCATTTTACAACATAATAGGTTTCATTATGACATTTTCATACATATGTATCATGTACTTTCATCATATCCACCCCCATAACCTCTCTTGTCTCCCTTCTTTGTTCCAGATCATGTACTTTCATCATATCCACCCCCATACCCTCTCTTGTCTCCCTTCTTTGTTCTGTATCATGAAGTTTCATCATACCAGGTACAAAGTATTTTGATCAAATTCACCCCCACTCTCTCCCTTCAACTCATCTGGTAACTCCCACCACTTTACCTTCCCAGCTTCATGTGCTTTTTTAAAATTCACCCACTTGGTCCACTTAGTGCTTCAGGTATGTGCATGGGCGTAGGGTCATTCCCTGGAGCATGGACCACCTACCAGGACCCCATGCTGGAAGAAAACTATTCCATCCCCAACCCCCACAGCTAACACCTCCCAATTCCAGGGTTGTGACTTTGGAGTCTCTTTCCTGATCCACACTGGAATTTGGCTGGTTTGGTCTTGTGCATGCACTCACAACTGCCGTGACTATATGTGTGCAACATCCCTGTCATCTTTAGATGGTAGCAGTTGTCTACAACAATTAGGATTTTCCCACCCCTCTGCAGTGATGATCTCCAACCTTTAGGGTAAGAGATATGACATAAATATCACATTTAGGACTGAGTTTTCCACAGACACTTACTCTCTGCTCTTTATCCAGTTAACTCTAAGTGTTTGTATTAATTGTTATCTTGTACAAAAAGCAGCCCCCCAATGAGAGATGAGAGCTGCATCAGTCTATGGTTATAAACATCAGAATTTAGAGAGAAATTTGATAATAATAATGTTTATCTAGCAGAATAATAGCAGCAGTTTCTCCCCTGGAGTCTGTGAGGTTACAGTTGTAACTCAGGAGTGCATTCATCCTAGTAGACTCTATTTCATCTTATAAAAGAAAAAACAAGGTTCAGGGATGGCAGACTTGACTGATAATGCCCCACTACATGCTTAATCATCTGGCCATCTCTGTGTCAGAGTCATATTCATAACCCAGGGAGTTATCATCTTCCATCTGGCCCAGGGACATGTGTGTTGCACTACTCAAAATTTTCACTATGGTGTGCACACAGAACCTTGAGACTGTGAATGTACTCAGATACTGATTTTGAGATTAAAAATACATTTTAGAAAATGGTTACATTTTAAAAATACAAGAATTTATGCATAATAGAGATTGGCTGCATATTGCAGTTTTCTAGATTTCTTGTATCTGTTTAGTTGCAGTTAGTGTTCTTTGTTTAGTGATGCTCCAAGATTAATTATGTAAGTTATAGACTTGTAGAGTGTATCCATAGAAGGTTTTCTGTTTATTCATCTATATCTCAATCTATCTACCTATCTATTCTCATCTGTCTAATATGTACATATACATAATTGTTTGCAATTCTAAGCCTGTATGGTCAGCATAAATTAGTGGTCAATTGTTAGCCAGATTCATTTAAGCTAATAGGACAGCTACCTTTTCTAATGGAAATCCTGTGCCTAGAGCACACTTTTGAAATTTAATCATCTTTCACATTTGTGTTAGCCTTCATTTCCTGCTTACCCAGTTTGCCGGGTCAACCACTGATAATAAATAATGAAGGCCCAGCTAGTCTTTCCTGGAGACATGATGTACTGAGAATTCTGGATCTCCAGAATACATCAGGGCTTTTAAAAAACATTTGGGATCATTTCAGTCTTCAGAATTTTCTTTCAAATCTGTTTCAACTGATACTGCAGATTTAGTCAGTCCAATGCTAATTATCACAAATAATTATTTGTTTTTGACAATGACCTGAACATTAGGCCTGTATGACAAGTGTGACTCCATCTGAATCAAGTTAAACAGCAGTAACATTCTGTCTAGAGTGGAACTTGACTTCATCAGGCTCTTCTTGTGCTCAGTGACAATGCTCTAGGGTGTCATGTGGTGTGAAGTGCTCCAAATCCAGTCAGTTCTATCCAGTGGCTCCAAAGCTTCCAGCCACCATAGTTGCCTGACAATGCAGTAGTAAACTGGTGGGACAGTACCCCGATCACTGGTCCCACTTCTGTTATGAAAATCATAGATTTCCTTAAACAGTTTCTGCCTTGTTCTATAGCTTTGGTAATTTCCAGTGTTCTGACGTGGATAAATTAGATAATTTTGCTAGTGCTTTCTTTGTTTTTAGTAGAGATTTTTCAACACCTGCTTGGTATTTGGGAAGTTTCTTTCAAATGTTTCCCCCCACACACACACCTTTTCTTGGAAATGAATGCTTTAAAACTAACCTTAATCTTCATCATAGCATGTCTATATCATATGTCTTCTCTAGTTCAATGGATAAGCTAGTCAGTTCTAATATAGTAAATTATTCTTGTTCTCATTAACTCAGAAGTCTTTGAACTTTCACAATACATTCAATACTTTCCTTTTTGTTCTGAAGACAGTAAAGAAAAGTTTAGCTACCTCAGCCTCAGGAGCCCTACACTTCAACATACTATAGTCTAACAGATAAACACTATACAGACTCATAAAGACAATAAAATACAAAATAAAAAGACAGGGCTTGTGACAAGTCCACAGAATGATAGATTTAGGTAAATCAAAGATTTTAAAGAGTAAGCAATAATCCATGTGAAGACATTATGGGATGCTTTGTGAAGTGTTTGGGTAAAGCTAGTATATCCATGAATGATTATATCACTCCAGTATAATTTCCAAATGTGTATTCCATTACATGTCACCTTATCCAAAATGCCATATGAATGGAAGGTGTTTTGAATGCTGACACAGATGAAAAGGAAGACAGTGTCTGAGTAGGTTTTCATTGCTACTAAAATCATATATATGTGTGTGTGTGTGTGTGTGTGTGTGTGTGTGTGTGTGTGTGTGTGTATTCAAGTCAGGCATGCCACCCATCATTGTCACCAGTGATCATTTTCTTAAATTAACAAAATCATCTCATATTTGCCAGTGTCAATTATTATTACCCACTTAGAAGTTGCTATGAAAACCACTGTCCAAAAAGACAGGGCTAGGGATAAGGTCTAGTGGTTAAAAGCATTTGGGACAAGCTTGACGACTTAAGCTCCCATTGCAGGACCCCTGTAAAATCTGGATGCAATAATTAAGTATCTATGGTTCCAGATACCTACCATTTCCAAAAGGAGACAGAATGTAGAAACAGGAAAGTTGGTGGAAACTTCTAGGCCAGAAGTGAGGAAGAGTCAGACAAGTTGTAAAGGCAAGGAGAGACACCTGGATGTTATACTTTGACTTTCATAAGGCATCTTCATGTGTTCACATACAAGAACATGCACACACATCCATATGCTCACCTATCACACACCACACACAGGTAGAGACACATGAAAATTGGAGGTAGAAGACCATATATTAGTAAATAAATACTGCAGATATTTTCATGATAAAAAAAAAAGGCGTTAACTTTTATTTCATCCGTGAGCAAGCTGATCATGTCCATATTTGGTGCACTCGAGGATGTTGAATGAACAAATGGGGCATCTGTGGAAGCCCAAAGAGAACTAACATCTTCCAAATACATGTCTAGGCAAAAATAAACAATCAAGGAGCAGGTCTGTTTAAGTCCGCTGCTGGCTCTAAAAATAGGTCTACATGAAAATAGAGTCAAGTATTTTTCAAAGTACTTTGGCAATAAGAAGTGCTATTCCAGTGAGGTGTAAGTCCTAGGAATTCAAAGAGCTGGACAAAGCAACTAAATGGCTGATATAAACACAGGTTGCTAAAGGGAGAGGCATTAGTAATAATGACATGCTCAGTGGGAACCCCTGCACACAGCACCATAAATCTGACCAACTAATGTCAGCAAGACACAAAACAGCAGCAGAAACAAAGGACTTTAAAAAAAAAAAAAACCCAACTTGCTGAAAAAGGGTCAGTGGGGAACTACGAATACTTTGTAGAAATAGTAACAGACAGGGCCAGACAGTCTTCCTACGTGACCAGAACATTACAGTTTGCAAGTACTCAAGTAAAGATGAAATACTAGATGTTAAAATGCATTTTGGGTGTTTACTGGAAGGTGGTTGATATTAATCCTTTTAAATCTCTGTTCAGTATTAAAGCTTAGAGAACCCTTCATGTGGCAGCAAGGAGTCACTTTTCAAAGGGAGTGAAATGGAAGGATAATCCTAATATTTGTTGCTGGATTTTGAGTCTCCATTCAGCGCATGTGGAATTGGGACTCACTTTGCGGGTTGATTATGAAACATGATGAATCTCAAATTTTAGCCAAATCGTAGGTCAGCACAGATTCCAAATCACCCATCACATGAGGCAGGACACCAGGAATGACAAAGGGAGGCTGAGCTGCAATGTTGCCATTTCTTATAGATATACTGCTTTATGCGTGTCTGGAACTCTTAAGAATTCTTCTCTTACAATTACATCATTTATTAAGAAGAATAAATCTCAGCACCATAGCAAAGGTCACCACTTGTGCCTTGACTTCTCTGGTCACACTTTGTACACTGCAACAGCACATTACTGTCTCCATTTAATGTGCTATAACAGCACTTGCGCGTAGGACTGTGGCTCCTGATGTAATGCAGTTTCCTGAAGCACACCATAGGCTGTGGAAAATTTGACGCATTGGGGAGTTTAGACCGTGGTACCCAACTTTCCTTGTGAAACATCACTCTTGGTGGGAACATGCTTTTTTTATTATTATATATATGTTTTAATTTTACACATTAGCCATGGGTTTCCCTGTCCTCCTCCCTCCTGCCCCCCCCACCTTCCCCTCATGCCCTCCCCTCCATTCCCATCTCCTCCAGGGCCAAGACTCCCCTGGGGATTCAGCTCAAGCTGGTGGATTCAGTACAGGCAGGTCCAGTCCCCTCCTTCCAGGCTGAGCAAAGTGTCCCTGTGTAAGCCCAAGGTTCCAAACAGCCAGCTCATACACTAAGGACAGGTCCAGGTCCCCCTGCCTGGGTGCCTCCCAAACAGTTCAAGGTATTTATTCAATTGTCTCACATATCCAGAGGGCCTATTCCAGTTGGTGGCTCCACAGCCTTTGGTTCATAATTCATGTGCTTCCATTCATTTGGCTGTTTGTCCCTGTGCTTTTCCAATCTTGGTCTCAACAATTCACACTCTTACAGTCCCTCCTCTTTCTCGACAATTGAACTCCTGGAGCTCCACCTGGGGCCTGGCAGAGGATCTCTGCATCCACTTCCATCAGTTATTGGATGAGAGTTCCAGTACGACTGTTAGGGAGTTTGGCCATCTGATCACCAGACTAGGTCAGATCAGGCTTTCTCTCGACCATTGCCAGCAGTCTACAGTGGATGTATCATTGTGGATTTCTGGGGACCTCTCCAGCACTCTGCCTATTCCTGTTCTCATGTGGTCTTCATTTATCATGGTCTGTTATTCCTCGTTCTCCCTTTCTGTTCTTGATCCAGCTGGGATCTCCTGCTCCCCTAAGCTTTCTTTCCCTCAAATCTTGCCCTTCATTTCTCCCACTGTCATCCAGGTTGTTCATGTAGATCTCATCTATTTCTCTGACATTGGGTGATGCCTGTATCTTTCCTACGGTCCCATTTTCTAGGCAGCCTCCATGGAGCTGTGTAGCAGTCTGGTCATCTTTGTTTTACATCTAGTATCCTACTATGAGTGACTACATACCACGTTTGTCCTTCTGAGTCTGGGTTACCTCACTCAGGATGATTTTTTTCTAGATCTATCCATTTGCCTGCAAACCTCATGATGTCATTGTTTTTCACTGCTGAGTAGTACTCTGTGGTGTATATGTACCATATTTTCTTCATCTATTCTTCAGTTGAAGGGATCTAGGTTGTTTCCAGGTTCTGGCTATTACAAACAATGCTGATATAAACATAGCTGAGCAAATGCCCTTGTGGTATGATTGAGCATTCCTTGGGCATATGGCCAAGAGTGCTACAGCTGGGTCTTGGGAGATGGATTCCCAATTTTCTAAGGAAGCGCCATATTGATTTCCAAAGTGGCTGTACAAGCTTGCATTCTCACCAGCAGTGGAGGAGAGTTCCCCTTACTCCACATCCTCTCCAGCATAAGGTGTCTTCTGTGTTTTTGATCTTAGCCATTCTGACAGGTGTAAGGTGGTATCTCAGAGTTGTTTTGATTTGCATTTCCCAGATAATTAGGGATGTTGAGCAATTCCTTAAATGTCTTTCAGCCATTTGAACTTCCTCTGCTGAGAATTCTCTGTTTAGTTCTATAGCCCATTTCTTAATTGGACTGTTGGACATTTTGATGTCTAATTTCTTGAGTTCTTTATATATTCTGGATATCAGCCCTCTGTCAGATGTGGGGTTGGTGAAAACCATTTACCATTCTGTAGGCTGTCACTTTGTCTTGTTGACCATGTCCTTTGCTCTACAAAAGCTTCTCAGTTTCAACAGGTCCCATTGATTGATTATGTTTCTCTCAGTGTCTGTGCTACTGGTGTTATATTTAGAAAGTGATCTCTGGTGTCAATGCATTCAGGAGTACTTCCTACTTTCTCTACTATCAGGTTCAGAGTAGCCAGATTTGTGTTGAGGTCTTTGATCCACTTGGATTTAAGTTTTGTGCACAGTGACAGATATGGAACTATTTGCAGCCTTCTACACATTGACATCCAGTTATGCCAGCACCATTTGTTGAAGATGATTTCTTTTTTCCATTGTACATTTTTGGCTTCTTTGTCAAAAATTATATGTTCATAGGTGTGCGGGTTAATGTCAGGGTCTTCAATTTGATTCCCTTGGTCCACATGTCAGTTTTTATGCCAGTACCAAGCTGTTTTTATTACAGTAGCTCTATAGTAGAGCTTGAGGTCGGGGATTGTGATGCCTCCAGAGGTTGTTTTATTGTACAGGATTCTTTTGGCTATCCTGGGGTTTTTTTGTTTTTCCATATGAAGTAGATTTTTATTCTTTCCAGATCTGTGAAGAATTGTGTTGGTGATTTGATGGGGATTGTGTTGAATCTATAGATTGCTTTTGGTAAGATCGCCATTTTTAATATGTTAATCCTGCCTATCCATAAGCATGGGAGGCCTTTCCATTTTCTGACATCTTCAATTTCTTTTTTCAGGGACTTAAAGTTCTTGTCATATAGGTCCTTCACATGCTTAGTTAGAGTAACCCCAAGGTATTTTATATCATTTGTGGCTATTGTAAAGGGTGATGTATCTCTGATTTCCTTCTCAGTCTGCTTGTCTACTGTATATAGGAGGGCTACTGATTTTTTTTGAGTTGATCTTGTATCCTGCTATGTTGCTGAAGGTGTTTATAAGCTGTATCAGTTCCTTGGTTGAATTTTTGGGGTCACTCATGTATACTAGCATGTCATCTGCAAATAGGGAGAGCTTGACTTCTTCCTTTACAATTTGTATCCCCTTAAACACCTTATGTTGTCTTATAGCTCTGGCTAGAACTTCAAGTACTATATTGAATAAGCATGGGGAGAGGGGACAGCCTTGCCTTGTTCCTGATTTTAGTGGTATTGCTTTGGGTTTCTCTCCATTTAATTTGATGTTGGCTGTTGGCTTGCTGTAGATTGCCTTTATTATGTTTAGGTATGTTCCCTCTATTCCTGATCACTCCAAGACCTTTATCATGAATGGGGTGTTGGATTTTGTCAAATGCCTTTTCTGCATCTAGTGAAATGATCATGTGGTTTTTTTCTTTGAGTTTGTTTATATGGTGTATTACATTGATGGACTTTCTTATGTTGAACCACCCTTGCATCCCTGGGATGAAGCCTGCTTGATCATGGTGGATAATTGTGTTCTTGGAGTCTGTTTGCCAGTATTTTATTGAGGACTTTTGCATCAGTCGGGAACATGCTTTTGCCATCGATGTCTGATGAACATTTAGATAAGTACACTTTCAGTAAAGGAGATCACTCTGTGTGATGTGGGTAAGCCTGGTGAACTCATTTATAGGTGGTAAGAGAAAAGGCTAAGTAAAAGGAGAAGGAAATCTGTGTCTAGGCCCTTTTTAGACACAAGAATGCTGTGTCCACTCTGTTCTCCTGCTCAACCTGGGGATTTTGACTCAAAAGCTCCATTTTTATCTGAGCCAGTTCTTTAAAATAAATCTTGTCTCTCCCTCATCCTTACTGTTGTTGTGTGTATATGTATCTATATCCAATGAGATAAAATGTCTCTCTCTCTCCCCCACCCATATCTCCTCTGGTGTGTGTGTGTGTGTGTGTGTGTGTGTGTGTGTGTGTGTGTGTGTAATCCAAGTCAACAGTGCACACAGAATCTGTCTTTCTGAAATACTCTTATACAAATTATAAAAGGAACTATCTGACCTCTTCTAAAGTAATTTTTTAAGGTTTTTCCCATTGGTGACATTTTAGGTTTTCGTTTGTTTCTTTGTTTGTTTGTTTGTTTGTTTGTTTGTTTTGAGACACGGTTTCTCTGTGTAGTTTTGGTGCTTCCAGATCTTGCTCTGTAGACCAGCTGGCCTCATTCATACTCACAGAGATCCACCTGCCTCTGCCTCCAGAATGCTGAGATTAAAGGTGTGTGCTACCACCTCCTGGCTTTGGTGACATCTTGATATACCCAACATCTCTGTATTTGTTTGATCCTCTCTGTACTAAAAGTAGACAATAAAATAAACAAAATCTATTAAACTCAACTCAACCAAAACAACTTTATTGGAGGTCTGCTGTGCTCAGGGCTAGAGACTACAAGAAACTGGAGAATAAATAGCTCTGCCTAAAAAGATGTTAATGTTCATTGAAGGAGATACCACCTGACTATTATCCAGTATAATACACACACACACACACACACACACACACACACAAATACAAACACACACAAAAAAACATAAGGACATTTCTAGTGAAGATAAAGGGTAAAGATGTTTTAGTTCAAAAATTTCCCTTAATGTCCCTAGAAAATAATAGAAATGAATAACAAATAAAAAGAAAATAGTCACCAATGCAAGAAACTGTTACTGTCCCTACCCCTGCTCTATGAAGGATGCTGAGCTTGAAGAAGAGAGTGTTTCGTTCCAAATACACTACCATGCTTTAAATGTTGAGCCACAAAAGTCTCTCCACATCCAAACTAAAATTGTCATTCTTCAAAGCACATTCAGAATAATCACATTATTAGAGTAGACTGTTAGTCATATTTGGCAGCCTGGGATCATGAAAAGAGACACTGAAAAAATCATGATGTTGTACAGGCTATTTTGATCTAGCCACCCCACCCAGCGTCATAACCCATTGGAAAGGGTAGTAAGGAACTAAAGATGATTAATAATGCCATGCTGTGACACTAACTATTTAAGGGGACATTGGCTCAAGGCGTGGAGGAGACAACTTCTTTGATGGGAGCAGTAGTTGAAGTAAATCTCCAAACTGCTTGGTAGGGGTTGGTGAGAGATGTGACAGAGGGTAAGAACACTTGCTTCTCTTGCAAAGGACCTGGGGTTTGGTTTACAGCACTCATATTAGGTGGCATACAACCATCTGTAACTCTAGTTCCATGGGATCCAGGACCTTCTTCTGGCTTCCATAAGCACCTGCACTCAAAAGCACATACACTCACTCAGGCAGACACATGCACACATGAAACAAACACATAAATAAATAACTCTTTTTAAAAATCTGTTTAATAGAATGATCCAGGACCATTCAAGTTTCCATTTTGTCAAAATGGACACTATTTCCAAAATGAGACTGGAGAGGGGATGCAGAGAGAAACAGACAGACAAAGCAAACCAAAAAGGGGAAAGGAATGTTGAGAGAGAGAGAGAGAGAGAGAGAGAGAGAGAGAGAGAGAGAGAGAGAGGAAGGTGACTGATGATGAAGGACCCAAAGACAGTACTGAAAGTTGAAAAGATGAATAAAACCATATATTTCAACATAATAATTATTATCTTGAGAGAAAGAAGAAAAAGGCTCAAAAGCCATACCAAAAAACATGATGTGAAAACTAGGGGAAAATGATAAATTATTACTTTTTAGTAGAAATTAGACTCTTTTCTCATACAATATATCATGCTTACAGTTTCCCCTCCCTCCATTTCTCCCAGTTCCTCCCCATTTCCTCTCCCCTCTGGATCCACTCCCTTTCTATCTTTCATTAGAAAAGAACAGGCTTCTAAGAGATAACAACCAAACATTACAAAATGAAGTCTAATAAGAAAACTTCACATCCAGGCTGAACGAGGCAACCCAACAGAAGGAAAAGAGCACCAAGAGCAGGCACAAGAACAAGAGACCTACAAGGAGTACTATAAAAGTACTAAACTGAAAGCTATAATATATACTCTATATTATATACTCAGAGGACTTGGTGCAGACCCATGCAGGCCCTGCACTTGCTGCTTCAGTCTCTGAGTTCCTATGAGCCTTGCACAGTAGCTCCAGAGGGCCTTGTTGTTCTCCTGGTGTCCTCCATCCCCTCTGGCTCTTACATTCTTTCTGCTTCCTCTTCCAAGGGGTACCCTGAGCTCTGAGTGGAGGGATTCGATGGAGACATCCTATTTAGTTCTGTCTCTTCCAAGGACAGTATCCAAGTAATATCTGGCTGTGGGTCCCTGCATCTATTGCAGGAGGAAGCCTCTCTGATGATTACTGAATATAGCACTGATCTCAGTATAGCAGAAAATATTTAGGAGTCATGTTATTGCTGCATTTTTTTTTTTGCCGTTTTTAGACCAACAGTATTTGATTTTACCCTAGGTCTCTGGGCAATCTAGTCTCTAGTTCTTGGTCACCCACGCAAATGTCTGGTATGGTTCCAGCCCATGAATTGGACCTTAAGTCAAATCAGACATTTGTTGGCTACTCCCAGAAGTTCTGTGCCACTATTGCCCTAGCATATCTTGTGGACATAGCAGATTAGAAGGGCAAAGGTTTTGTGGGTGGATTGGTATTTATATTTCTCTTTTGGTAATCTGTACAGTATCTTCTACCAACAAACACTCTAGAACATAGGAGTGAAGGCTCCAGGTATACCGCAGCCCAATTTCTTTACCTTTAACGAACTGTATGTATGTTGTTCTCAGCAACGGGGCCCATTGTGAGTTTTCAGAGAGAAACCCATTGTCTTGGCAACAGGATGGATTGTTCGGGGATTTCCATGGGACCCACTTGGCCAATCACTGAACTGAATACAACCCAGTCCTGAAACTGGAAGCTTCCTTTGGTGACAAGAGATGGCCAATTGGGACTCTGTTTCCCTCACTATTTGGAGACCTCATTAGGATTTAATTCATATTATTTTAAGAAGTTTCCACTGTGCTAGGTTCCCATACTAATCCCTCAAATGCCCTCAATTCCCGCTGTCTCTCCCTGCCTTCCCTCCCTCAGTTCTAATTCTCTTCTACCTCACTACTTGATTCTCCCATTCTCACTCCAGCCAAATCTACCCATAAAATCCATTCTATTTCCCCCTCCCAGTATCCCCCCTAGGTAGGCCCTTCCTCTATAACTAACCTCTATGGGTCTATAGAGTGTAGATTGGTTACTATTTATTTAATGGCTTATATCCACATATATGTGAATACTTACCATATTTATCTTTCTGGATCTGGGCTACCTCACTCAGGATGATTTTTTTTTTTCTAGTTCCATCACTGGCTTGCAACTTTCATGATGTCATATTTTTAACAGTTGAGTAATACTCCGATGTGTAAATGGATCACATTTTGTTTATCCATTCCTTTGTTGAAGGACATCAAGGTTGTTTTCAGTTTCTGATTATTATGAATAAAGCAGCAATGAACATGGTTGAGCAAGTGTTTTGTGGTAGGATGAAACGTCCTTTGGGTATATGCCCAAGAGTAGTATAGCTGGGTCTTGAGGCAGATCAAATTTCAACTTTCTGAGGAACCACCATATTGATTTCCATAGTGGCTGTACAAGTTTACATTCCTACCAGCAATGGAGGAGTGTTCCCCTTATTCCAAATCCTTGCCAGCATGAATTACTTGTGTTATTGATCTTAGCCATTCTGACAGTGCCTGTGCTATTGGTGTTTTGTTCAGGAAGTTGTATCCTGTGTCAATGAATTCAAGCCACTTTCTCTTCTATGAAGTTTACTGTACCTGCTTTTGTTTTGTTTTGTTTTGTTTTGTTTTGTTTTGTTTTGTTGAGGTCTTTGATCCATTTGGAGCTGTTTGGTACATGGTGATAATTATGGATCTATTTTCATTCTTATACTTGCAGATATCTAGTTAGACCAGCACTTTTTTACAGTGTGTATTCTGTCTTCTTTATTAAAACAAAACAAAACAAAACAAAAAAACAAGGTGTCCATAGGTATGTGGATTTATATCTGGGTCTTCAATTTGATTCCATTGATCAACATGTTTATTGTTATGCCAACACCATGAAGTTTTTATTACTATAGCTCCGTGGTACAACTTGAAATTGGGAATGGTGGGGCCTCTAGAAGTTCTTTTATTGATTAGGATTGTTTTAGCTATCCTAAGATTTTTGTTTTTTTCTGTTTGAAGTTGAGAGTTATCTTTTCAAGATCTGTGAAGAACTGTGTGGGATTTTGATGGAGATTGCATTGAGTTTGCAGATTGTTTTGGGTAGGATTGCCATTTTTACTCTTAATCCTACCTATCTATGAACATGGACGATTTTTTCCTCTTCTGATATTTTCTTCAATTACTTTCTTGAAAGACTTGAAATTTTCATTATACAAGTTTTTCACTTGCTTGGTTAGAATTACTCCATGTTTTTTTATTATTATTATTATTATTATTATTATTATTATTATTATTATTGTTAGAGGCTATCATGAAAGATGTTGCTTCCCTGATTTTTTCACTTGGTGCTTTTGTCTTTTATATATAGGAGGGCTACTCTTTTTTTTTTGAAGTTAATTGTGTATCCATTCACTTTGCTGAAAGTGTTCAGGAGCTGTAGGAGTTTCCTGGTAGAAAATACAGATATGTGCGTTATCATATTGTCTGTAAATAAGAATGCTTTGATTTCATTCTTTCCAATTTGTATTCCTTGATCTCTTTCAGTTGTCTTAATGCTCTACCTACAACTTTTAAGTACCAGATCTAATAGATACAGACAAGTGGACAACCTTGTCTTGTTCCTGATTTTAGTGGAATTGCTTTGAATTTCTGTCCATTTAATTTGATGTTGGCTATAGGCTTGCTGTAAACTGTCTTTATTATGTTTGCAAATGTCCCTTCTATGCATAATCTCTCCAGGACTTTTATCATGAAGAGGTATTGGATTTTGTCAAGGGCCTTTTCTGAATCTAATAAAATGAAATGATCATTTTTTCCTTTCAGTTTGTTTATATGGTGGATTACATTTACTGATTTTAATATATTGAACAATCCCTGCATCTCTGGGATGAAGACTGCTTAATCACGGTGATGATCTTTTTAATGTGTTCTTTGATTCTATTCCCAAGTATTTTATAGAGTATTTTTGCACATGTGTTCATAAGGAAAATTAGTCTGTAATTCTCTTTGTTGAGCCTTTATGTGTTTGGGGTATCAAGGTAACTGTGGCCTCAGAAAATGAATTTGGCAATGTTCCTGCTGTTTCTATTTTGTGAAATAATTTGAGGAGGGTTGGAGTTAACTTTTTTTGAAAGTCTGGTAGAATTCTCAAAACTCATCTGGCCCTGGGCTTTTTGTTGTTGTTGTTGTTGTTGTTGTTGTTGTTGTTGTTGGACATTTAATGACTGCTTCTATTTCACTGGTGTTATAGGTCTATTTAAATTGTTTATCTGATCATGATTTAACTTTGCTAATTGGTACCTCTAGAGAAAACTATCCATTTCTTTTAGATTTTCCAACTTGGTAGAGTGCAGTTTGTTTGTTTTTTAAGTATGTACTTATGATTCTCTGGATTTCCACAGTGTCTTTTGTTGTATTTCCCTATTTATTTCTGATTTTGTTAATTTGAATATTCTCTCTCCATCTTGTGGTTGATTTGGACAAAGATTTGTCTATCTTGTTGATTTTCTCAAAAGAACCAACTCTTTGTTCCGTCAGTTCCTTGTATTGTTCTCTTTTGTTTCTGTCTTATTCATTTCAACCTTCCATTTATTTCTTGCCATCTATTCCTCCTGGGTGCTCTTGCTTCTTTCTGTTCTAGAGCTTTCAGGTGTGTGGCTAAGTTGCTGGTATCGGATCTCTCCATATTTTTATGCAGGCACTTTGTGCTCTGAACTCTGCTGTTAGCGCTGCTTTCATTGTGTTCCCTAAGTTTGGATTTGCTGTCTACACATTTCATTGAATTCCAAAAAAGCTTTAATTTCTTTCTTTATTTCTGTCTTAATCCATTGGTAATGTCGTAGAGAGTTATTCAGTTTTCATGAGTTTGTACGCCTTCTGTTGTTTCTGTTGTTGATGATATCCAGCTTTAATCCATTGTTGTCTGATAGGATGCAGGAAATTATTTCTATTTTCTTGTACGTGTTGAGACTTGCTTTGTGTCTGAGTATGTGCTCAATTTTGGAGAAAGTTCCAAGAGGTACAGAGGAGAGGATATATTCTTTTGTGCTTGAGTGAAATGTTCTGTAAATATCTGTTAGGTCCACTTGCTTTATAACATCTGTTAGCTCCAGTATTTCTTTGTTTAGTTTTTGTCTGGATAACTTGTCCATTGGTGAGAGTACATTATTAAAGTCTCCCATTATCAGTGTTTGAGGGTTAATATGTTTGTGGTTGTGTTTCTTTTACAACCTTGGGTGCCCTTGTGTTTAGGGCATAGATGTGAATAATTAAAATGTCAACTTGTTGGATTTTTCCTTTGATGTAGTGTCCTTCTCTATCTCTTTTGATTAGTTTTGATTTAAAGTCTATTTTCTTAGCTATTAAAATGGCTATACCAGCTTGCTTCTTAAGTTCATTTGCTTACAATATCTTTTTCCAACCCTTTACCCTGAGGTAATGACTATTCTTGATATTGAAGTCTATTTTTGGAAACAGCAGAAGGATGGATCCTGTTTTCACATCCATTTTGTTAGTCTGCATGTTTTTATTGAGGAATGGAGACCATTGATATTGAAATATATGCTATTGTGTTCCCCCAAAATATTGTGCACCCTAGTAAATTTATCTGGGGTCAGAGAACAGACAGCCACTAGATACAGAGGCTAGAAAATGGTTGCACTCATGCCTTTAATCCTAACATTCCAGAGACAGAAATCCCTCTGGATCTCTGTAAGTTCAAGGCCACATTAGAAACAGCCAGGCTTGGTGACACACTCCTTTAATCCCAGGGAGTGATGGCAAAAAACAGAAAGATATATAAGGCGCGAAGACCAGAAACTAGAAGCATTGGTTGGTTAAGCTTTTAGGCTTTTGAGCAACAGTTCAGCTGAGATTCATTCTGGATGAGGACTCAGAGGCTTCCAGTCTGAGGAAACAAGACCAGCTGAGGAACTGGCAAGGTGAGGTAGCTGTGGCTTGCTCTGTCTCTCTGATCTTCCAGCATTCACCCCAATACCTGGCTCTGAGTTTAATTTTATTAAGAAGACCTGTTAAGATTCCTGCTACAGAAATACCAATGACCAATGATTGTTGATTGCTGTAATTTTCTTTTCGTTTGTGGTGATGGTGGTGTGTGTATGTGTTTGCAGAGTGTGCATGTCTGCGTGTTCACACACATGCCCATGCATGCTTCCCTTCTTTTGATTTTGCTGATATGAGATTTTTTTTTTAATCCCTGTGTTTTCATGGGTCTAGTTAACTTTCTTAAGTTGGATTTTTTTCTTCTAGTACTTTCCACAGGGCTGGATATTGTTTAAATTTGACTTTATCATGGAATATCTTCTGTTCCCATCTATGGTAATTGCAAGTTTTACTGGGTATAGTAGTCTGTGCTGGCATCTGTGGTCTCTTAGAATCTGCAGGACATCTGTCCAGGCCCTTCTGACTATTAGAGTCTCCATTGAGAAGTATGGTATAATTCTAATAGGTCTGTCTTTATATGTTACTTGGTCTTTTCCCCTTGTAACTTTTAATAGTCTTTCTTTGTTCTGTGTGTTTAGTGTTTTGATTACTATGGAGGAAGGGAAATTTCTCTTCTGATCTAGCCTATTTTGTGTTCTGTAAGCTTCCTGTACCTTTATAGGCATCTCCTTTAATAGGTCAGAAAAATATTTTTCTATGATTTCATTGAAAAGATTTTCTGGGCCTTTTTACCTGGGATTCTTCTCCTTCATCTATTCCTGCTATTCTTATGTTTGCTTTTTTCACAGTGTCCCAGATATCCTGGATGTTTTGTGTCAGGAGTTCTTAGACTTAACATTTTCTTCTACTGTATCTTCAACACCTGAGATTCTCCCATCTCTTGTATTGTGTTGGTGAAGCTTGCCTCTAGTTCCTGTTCAAATTCCTACATTTTCATTTCCAGAATTCCCTCAGTTTGTGTTTCCTTTATTGATTCTATTTCAGGTCTTGAACAGTTTTATTAATCTACTTCCACTGTTTGTGTTTTTCTGGATCCTTTAAGGGATTTTTTTACTTCCTCCCAGTGTTTTTTTTTTTTCTTTCCTTTCTTGTCTTTCTTTAAGAGATTTATTCATTTCCTCCTAAGGACCTCCATCATCTTCATATAGGTCATTTTAAGACCGTTTCCTTATGCTTCAGGGCTTGCTGTGGTAGGAGAGTTGGGCTCTAGTGGAGACATATTGCTTTGACTATTGTTGATTGTGTTTTTATGATGTTATCTGGGATTGGGATAATTATAAGTGCTGATCTCTGGCATTGTCTTTGTTGGGTGGGTGTATTGTTCCTTGAATTCTGTTTCTTCTCTGGATGTTTGGAAAGTGCGATGGCTTTGTGTTGCCCTGTAGGAAATTTTCTTTGGACCTGATAGTTGTGGCCACTGGGGGTGCCACATAAAATATATTTCTGGGTATTAGGAGCTGACTCTTAGGGATGAGGACAGATAGACTAGGGTTCTACAGGGATTTACAGAAGGAAGGAGAGTGGAGTGTGCAACCAGGATCTGCTTATATCTTCTCCTTTGAATCAGGGGAGACAGTGAAGAGAGGTTACTCCAGAGGGTCTGTTGTAGCACTGGAGATGAGACTGGAGACTTGGACCTGGAGGAACAGAAGAAGAGGGGAGGCTCTACAGTCAGCCTACCTGCTTCCCTGGCAGGAGCAGCCTGGGGGTTAGCAGGGGGTGCCTGCTGGAGTTGGGGACTGGAATAAAGTGATGAATGGGGGGAAGGAGGTTGGAGGGTTGACAGTGGGATACACAGGAGATGTGGCCAGTGGGGGAGGTATGAGGGGCATGAAGGAAGGCTACATCTGCCATTATGCTGCAGAGGTAGGGATGAGACTGGAGCATTGCATTTGGAGGCGAGGAGGGACTGGTGTAGGTCTTCAGTAAGCTTATCTCTTCCCCAGGCCAGCTTGGCAGATGTGCTCTCAGCAAATGCTTGTTAGTGTTGGAGGCTGTGTTTGGGCAAAGAAGGTTGGGAAAGATGATCTCTTTGATCCACTGGGGAAGGGGTCAGAAAGGAAATGGAGATCAAAGCACTTTTTCTCCTGCAGAGCTGTGGATGAGATTGGGGGGAGGATCTGGAGGAGAAGAAGAGATGTGGATCTACCTTCAGCCTACTTGTTGCTCTGGCAGAAGCAGCCCTTGGGTTAGCTGGCATGGTGTGTGTGTGTGTGTGTGTGTGTGTGTGTGTGCGCGCGCGCGCGCGCGCCTGCTAGTAGGGCTGGGGTAAAGCAGCAAGCTGGGGGATGAAGGTTAGAAGGGCAAAATTTGTGGAATCCACAGGAGATGGGAACAGGGGTCCAGGGAATGTTGCCACAGCTGCTCTGCTGAAGAGGTGGGCATAAGACTGGGAGACTGGGGAGGGGGTAGAAGAATAAAAAGAGATCTGCAAGTAGCCTATCTGGTTTTCTGGCAGGTGTGACTACAAATTCTTGAATGGTAGTGAGACCTTCTACTAAACATTTTTTTTTTTAAGATTTAGTACTTATTTATTCAATGACTATAAGTGTGTGTGTGTGTGTGTGTGTGTGTGTGAGAGAGAGAGAGAGAGAGAGAGAGAGAGAGAGAGAGAGAGAGAGCGCACACCAGTGTGGACCTCTTCCACTGTCATTCCTCAGAAGTTGTTGGGACTTCAAGTTCACACCACCATATTCAGCTGCTTCTTTCTGGTGGCGTCTAGGAGTCAAACTTTAGACCCTCATGATTGCTCCTCAGTTACTGCAATGATGAATGATTGAGCTATCTCCCTGACCTCAACATTCTATTTAAAATGCACAAAACTAAATATTTAAAAAGTCCTTTTTCAAATGGTGAAGTCAATGGCTTAATTATTTATTTTTTCTTGCCAATGTGCTTTTGTGGGCCATTTGAAGAAAGCATATATCTTATTTTTCTTTTTCCTTTTCTTTTTTCTTTATTCTATTATTATGTTGTTTGTTTGTTTTTGTTTTTGTTTTTGTTTTTCACTTAACGTGTTAAGTAACTTGTCCTAGACAGAACCAAATGATTAAAGCTATCAGTGATACCATACAGAGTCATCTGGCTGGTTATTTTGACTAATAACTAAGATTAGAGACTTTGGACTCTGTATGTGCAATTTCAAAGTTTCTGAGGATTCTTTGGATAGCATGATTTTGATTTGAGTCAGCTAAGCTGTTTAGGTTGAATGTATCATAAGTTGATTGAGCCACTATATAAAAAAGAGATCATTGATAGAGGCTAGTATATAATTACATCAAAGTAATACCTTATCAACTGGTTTAGAAATGATATAACAGTGTTTTACAGTTAAAATAAAGTTCAAATCGAGACATTTGGAAATGTCCCTGATAGGATTTTACTCTTTCTCATCCTGAAAGCAAGGTGATCATTGATCAGTCATATTCTGGGAAATGGAATATATACATGAGAATGGGTGCACAAGTATCTTAATTTAATTTTCTCTAGAATTCCATAATTCTTCTCATTATATACTCATTCCAAATAATGCATTGCCTTAAAGGTCCATAAAGACCTTTAATATACAATAAAAGTGGATAGTGGAAATGTTTTTCATGCAAATCATATAGATTCACACAATTCCAATTCTCTGTGGCTTGCACCTCAGCCCCATCTCTGGCTGAGGACATCTCTATACTACGTTGGCTCTCCCCTGCTTCTCTATTATTCTTTTCTATTCTTTTTTCTCATACTACATGATCGTTGACAATTTATTGAATTCAGTTTTCTGCTGAACTCTGCTCTCCTTGGTGATCACTTTACCTTCTATGGTTGAAATTATTACCCCATACTGGTTCCTTCTGGTTTAAGGTCACCCACCAGTACTAATCAGTGTCCCACGATCCGCGTCTTCATTTTCAGTCCCTGCCAGACATGACAACTGGATTCCCTGCAACTTCTTCAGACTGAACTTCAGATGTTATTCCCTTATCTGGACATTTCTTTGCTGTTGTTGTTTTTTGGAGACAGGGTTTCTCTGTGTAGTTTTGGTGCCTGTCCTGGATCTCGCTTTGTAGACCAGGCTGGCCTCAAACTCACAGAGATCCGCCTGACTCTGCCTCCGAGTGCTGGGGTTAAAGGCGTGCACTGCCTGCCACCTTTAACATTTCTTATCCACTCTTTATGCTAATGGTTCTCAACACAAGTTTTGGAGTGGGAAGTCCTGTTGCTTGAGGTGTGAGGTTGAATCGGAATTATTTGCAGTTTCCCCAGCCAATCCCTTTACATGTAATCTGTGTCCAGATCCCTTGGGACAAGAAGTTGGAGAAGCAGGTAAACAGTCCAACAATCTTGTCGTGGGTTTGTCTTTCACTCTTAGAGTTTCTCTAGCAGAGAATGGCTGCATTAGACGTGAGATATTCAGATCCCTCCCTTGTCCACTCCTTGTTACTGCTGCCAGTGCAGGTAAGGCAGAGCTGAAGTAATGGAGAAGGACCCTGAAACCATCTCTGCCGCCAGTGCAGGTAAGGCAGAGCTGAAGTAATGGAGAAGGACCCTGAACCATGTCTGCCGTCTGGCCACGTTTCTCACTCATTCCTCTGATAGTAGTGTTGTGCAAGAAAACCCTGACTTCGGTGATTATCTGTTAAATTATTTCTTTCCCACTGGCCTTTTCCATCCATCCAACACACTTCTACCAGAGATGTATAAATGTGTAGATAATTGCGGCATAATTTTAGTGTGGTACATTCTCTGGATATTTAAGATGATGAGTTTTGAAACTGAATATAGTTATGTAATCATTGTGGTGTGGAAGATTTCCACAACTGGCAATGTTTGTAGCATAAAGTGACACCTAATCTCCAGTTCTGAATACTACTAATTGTGTGTGTGTGTGTGTGTGTGTGTGTGTGTGTGTGTGTATTGCAATCTACACAGACATAGGTCTCTATATATACATCATTACTTATAGATATGCATCATATATCTAAGCTTTGGCTTTTTTTGAAAAATTCAAGTTAAAGGAAATATATGATGTAGGATTAACAATGTCTTGCTTGTTTACAGTGAGTACAATCCTGGAATTCATCAGCATTATCATGGTTATTAGTAAATCACCCCATTTCTTCCTTCATGATTGCTCTGAAGTATGTTTATCCTCTTACTAGTTGCTGGCATTAAGATGGTTTCCAGCTGGGCAGTGGTGACACACACCTTTGATGCCCGCACTCTGGTAGCAGAGGCAGGTGGATCTCTGTGAGTCCAAGGCCAGCCTGGCCTACAGAGTGAGTTTCAGGCTAGCCAAGACTGTTATCCACAGAAACCTTGTCTTGGAAAACAAAGAAAGAAAGAAAGAAACAAACAAACAAGACTGTTTCCAACTCTCAGGTAATATTTATGCAAGTACTTAAAAAAATTTATGTTTTCTTTTCTCTTAGGTAAATGTGTAAGGGAAGGTAATAGTATTCCAAGGCAAATGTAGCATTTGGCATTCTTACCTCCAATGCACATTTATCCCAGTTGCCCCACCTCATTGACATCTTTTGGTATTGTGAGACTTTTTACTTTTTGCTCATAGTATGCCGTTGGGACTGAGATTTTAATTTCCCAAAGATTAATGATGCGGAACATTTTAGTACTTACCATCCATATGTCTTTTAGGACTTTAGATTGTTGTTGTTGATCATGGATTTTCTTTTTAAGCTCTGTTGGCCTGTAATTCACTATGTAAATTGGATTGGCTTTGAGTCACATTCATCTTCCCACTTTTTCCTCAAAATCCTGATTCCATAGGCACCCCCCCACCCTACCTCACCCAGGATTCTGTCTTCCAACTAGCATTGAATCATTTTTGGTTTTGGTAATTCGGACATAAATATTTTCCAGAGAATTGTTTTCTCTTGTCCTTAGATTTACCCTTTTAAGTCTGTAAGTATGTCTCTGGAAAAAAAAAAGTTTTAATTTTAATGGAGTCCTGTTAAATAATTTACTTACTGTGGTACATGAAGTTTTCCTTACTTTCTGACTAACTAAAGGTAACAAAGATTTTGTTCTAGAAAGTTTAGCTTTATTTTCTACATACAGGCCCAGAACTCTCAGAATCTCAGTGGTTGTTTTGTTGGTTTGTTGTTTTCTATACAAATATCTAGTTGTCTGGGTTAAGAAGACTACCCTTGAGCATTAAATTACTTTGGTTCTGTTGAAGACTCCACCTTATATCCCATCACACTGATCTTTATATTGATCCTAATGCCAGTACCACACTATTTCAAAGTTTTTATACTAGGGTTTGACATGTCCTCAGACTCTTTCATTTCTTTATTGTTTCCATAAATCACCTCAATTTTTCAAGGTACTTAACATTTTTACACGGATTTTAGAACAACCTTAAAACTTGCTTTTAAAAAAGGCTTATGTGACAGGTGTAAGGTAGTATCTCAGAGTCATTTTGATTTGCATTTCCCGGATAATTAGGGATGTTGAGCAATTCCTTAAATGTCTTTCAGCCATTTGAACTTCCTCTGTGGAGAATTCTCTGTTTAGTTCTATAGCCCATTTCTTAATTGGACTGTTGGGCATTTTGATGACTTATTTCTTGAGTTCTTTATATATTTTGGGTATCAGCCCTCTGTCGGATGTGGGGTTGGTGAAGAACTTTTCCCATTCTGTAGGCTGTCGCTTTGTCTTGTTGACTGTGTCCTTTGCTCTACAAAAGCTTCTCAGTTTCAACAGGTCCCATTGATTGATTGTTTCTCTCAGTGTCTGTGCTACTGGTGTTATATTTAGAAAGTGATCTCTGGTGCCAATGCATTCAAGACTACTACTTCCTACTTTCTCTACTATCAGGTTCAGAGTAGCTGGATTTATGTTGAGGTCTTTGATCCACTTGGATTTAAGTTTTGTGCACAGTGACAGATATGGATCTATTTGCAGCCTTCTACACATTGACATCCAGTTATGCCAGCACCATTTGTTGAAAATGCTTTCTTTTTTCCATTGTACATTACACCTGTCAGAGTGGCTAAGATCAAAAGCACAGAAGACAGCTTATGCTGGAGAGGATGTAGAGCAAGGGGAACTCTCCTCCACTGCTGGTGGGAATGCAAGCTCGTGCAGCCACTTTGGAAATCAATATGGTGCTTCCTTAGAAAATTGGGAATCCATTTCCCCCAAGACCCAGCTATAGCACTCTTGGGCATATACCCAAGGACTGTTCAATCATACCACAAGGGCATTTGCTCAGCTATGTTCATATCAGCTTTGTTTGTAATAGCCAGAACCTGGAAACAACCTAGATGCCCTTCAACTGAAGAATGGATAAAGAAAATATGGTACATATACACAATGGAGTACTACTCAGCAGAGAAAAACAATGACATCATGAGGTTTGCAGGCAAATGGATGGATCTAGAAAAAATCATCCTGAGTGAGGTAACCCAGACTCAGATGGACAAACACGGTATGTACTCACTCACAGGAGGATACTAGATGTAAAACAAAGATGACTAGACTGCTACACAACTCCAGGGAGGCTACCTAGAAAATGGGACCCTAAGAGAGACCCAAGGATCACCCAATGTCAGAGAAATGGATGAGATCTACATGAACAACCTGGATGACAGTGGGAGTAATGAAGGGCAAGATTTGAGGGAAAGAAAGCTTAAGGGAGCAGGAGATCCCAGCTGGATCAAGAACAGAAAGGGAGAATGAGGAATAACAGACCATGATAAATGAAGACCACATGAGAACAGGAATAGGCAGAGTGCTGGAGAAGTCCCCAGAAATCCACAATGATATATCCTCTGTAGTCTGCTGGCAATGGTTGAGAGAAAGCCTGATCTGACCTAGTCTGGTGATCAGATGGCCAAACACCCTAACAGTCGTCTTGGAACTCTCATCCAATAACTGATGGAAGTGGATGCAGAGATCCTCAGCCAGACCCCAGGTGGAGCTCCAGGTGTCCAACTGTCGAGAAAGAGGAGGGTCTACAAGAGCGTGAATTGTTGAATCCAAGATTGCAAAAAGCACAGAGACAAATAGCCAAACGAGTGGAAGCACATGAATTATGAACCAAAGGCTGTGGAGCCCCCAGCTGGATCAGGCCCTCTGGATAAGTGAGACAATTGAATAGCTTGATCTGTTTGGGAGGCATCCAGTCTGTGGGACCAGGATCTGTCCTTAGTGCATGAGCTGGCTGTTTGAAACCTTGGGCTTACACAGGGACACTTTGCTCAGTCTGGAAGGAGGTGACAGGACCTGCCTGTACTGAATCTAACAGGTTTAAATGAATCCCCAGGGATGCCTTGATCCTGGAGGACATGGTAATGGAGGGGAGGGCCTGGGGGGAAGGTGGGGGTGGGGGCAGGAGGGGGGAGGGCAGGGGAACCCATGGCTGATGTATAAAATTTAAAACACATAATAATAAAGAAAAAATTATTAAAAAGAAAGAAAAAAAGAAAAAACAAAAGCCTTATGTGATTTCTATTGAAGATACCATTGGCTCTCTAGATCACTAGGTGGACTTTTATTTTGGTCTATTTTAAATAAACAGAGGGAATGTTTTCTGCTCTTTAGTGTTAAAATTTGAATATGTTTCATTAAACATCTCTCTAATTGTCCATTTTCTATTGCTATAACAGAGTACCTAATGCCAGATAATTTATTGAGAGTGAAATTTGTTTGGCACAAAGGTATGAGACTGACACCTGGCAAGGGTCTTCTCAACACACCTGTCAGGATAGCACATGACTAGATGAAGAAAGTCTTTCCTCCTTTGCTTAAAAGCCATTAATGGGGGTTGGGAATTTAGCTCAGTGGTAGAGCGCTTGCCTAGGAAGCACAAGGCCCGGGGTTCGATTCTCAGCTCCAAAAAAAAAAAAAAAACAGGAAAAAGCCATTAATGGTGGCATGGAGTCCTGTTCTCATGACTTCATCCCATCCCTAATTCTCACTAATGTCTCAACAAGGAACATCATTCACTTACGAATTTGGTGATTGAGTTTCCAAACTTTCGGATGGTACATCATGAGCACAGTGAAAAGGATTGTTTTGATACAATGGAGGGTTCATAGGAAGGCACAAAGAGAGTGCAAGGAGAACTATGCATGCTTTCCTCCAATCATTAACATCTAATGCAATCCTAGTGCAGCAAGAGATTGACTCTGGTACAGTGTATAGAGCAAGAGAGCTTTCATTTCTGTCGGTCTTAAAATTCATTTAATCACCATGACAGTCAAAACACAGATCAAAGGCAGATCTATTTTATTCTCCAGCTATCTTGATTTGCCTGTTTAGTCTTAGGGATTTTCGAGAGAGAATTTCTCTGTGTAACCCTGGCTGTTTTGGAACTCACTCTGTAGACCAGGTAGGCCTTGAACTCAGTGATCTGCCTGCCTCTACCTCTCAAATGCTGTGGCTGAAAGCATGTGCCACCAGCCCAGTTCAAATATGATGTTTGTATTATTACCCTTATTTTATAGCAATATCCAGTAAGATTCTCACCACAATTCCTAATCTGGAAGCTACTGACGTAATCACCCCCGGCATGCTACCACCACTGTGGGATGTTTCATACGTGGAGTCAGGTGCCCTGTGATTTTGAGATCAGCCTTCGACACTTGGAATGATGCTCTTGAGATCCATTCAAGCTGCTGAACGTCTCAGATGTGTACTCACTTTAATTGTTGAATTCAGCGTTGATAATTTCTCCAATTAAACTTGAAATTTGTGAGTGATTTCTTCCATTAGTCTTTTTTTCTGAAGAACTGTTGTAGCTATTCCAAATGTTTTTTTTCCTTCCTACATTTATTTTTTTTAAATCTTTTCTATACATGGTTGGAATTTTTCATAAGGAATTGCATTAAATTACAATTGAAGAGAAGTGATATTTTATTATGTTGTCTTCTAATGCATGAATAAGCTATGTCTGTTTAAGTGTTCTTTATTCATCAACATTACTTCATATTTTATATTTTTCAGCATATAAATCACCTCAAATTTAAACTTAAATATATCATTTTAAACAAGTTAAATGGTACCATACATTTAATTTCCCTATGTTCATTGCTAGTATTCAGAAATATAGTTCTTCCTTTTTCTTTTTTGGTAAGTTGATCTTACCTTCTATATTCTTGAAAGTTTCCTATTACTTTTGAAAATTTTTTAAAAATATAGACAATCAGGTCCTCTGTAAATAAGGACAGTTTTATTTTTCATTTTAAATATATCAATATACTATTTCTCTTATTGATATAGCATTGAATAGACTATCTAGTATCAAAGGTAAGAGCACACATGCTCACCCTGCTGTCAATCATAGATGGAAAGTACTCACCTTTTTATGACTAAATGTGATAGCAGCTCTATATTTTCACAAGTTGCTTTCATTTTAGCAAGTTGAAGAAGTTCTCTTTAATTGCATTGTGTTCTCCAAAAATTTAAATGCTGATTGTGTTAATTGTGTTAACTCTAAGTGCCTCAAAATGTGACCTTATTTGGGAATAAGAGCATTTCAGATGCAATTAGCTAAAATAATGGGTTTATGGTAGATTAGGCTCTACATCAATAAGACTGTTGTCCTAGCAAGAAGGAGCAAATTGAAGAAAGACTTACAAGGAGAAGGTACATGCAGATAAAGACAACAGACATTGTGTTGCTACTGCCTGCCAAGGATGTCCAAGATTGCCAGTAAACTGCTGGAACAGTGGTTTTCAACCTGTGGGTCATGACCCCTTTTAGGGTCAAATGACCCTTTCACAGGGGTCACATATCAAATATCTCGCATATCAGATATTTACATTATGATTCATAACAGTAGTAAAATTACAATTCTTAAGTAGTCATGAAATAATTTTGTGGTTAGAGGTCACCACAACATGAAGAACTGTATTAGGGGGTTGCAGCTGTCAGAAGGTTGAGAAACCACTGCACTAGACGGTGGGACACAGAGCCCATTTTTCCTCCAAAAACACCAGCACAGCCTCGACCTGGATTCTCAGAACTGTGAAGCGATTCATTTCATCTGTTCAAGTCATTAAGTTTGTGGGTCCATATAGCAGTTCTAGTGAAAGGATACACCCAGTTATATCTTGCTTTCTAAGTTCTAACAACACCAAGGAAAGAAGAGAAGTCTTTTTAAACAGAGTGGGACCGAGTACATACGCATAAGCAAACAAAATATGGATTGGTCTTAAACTTCATGAGATGTTTTGTCGGCCTCAGTTGATACGGTCAAGGGATGTTTTCACCCATTCACAGAGATGTTAATGACTGATACTATGATGTTCAAATAACTTTGTACACTGAAGGTGAATACTCATGGTGGGTCATGCTGTGGGATTTTGTATAAAGATTGTTAGAGTCCTTTTGCTGATTTACAAATCTGCTGTTCTGGTTATTGAAGGATTTTAATCAATTATATCGTGAGAAATTTGTTCTCTAGCTTCCTTTCCTTCCTTGTCTTGCTTGGGCTGTCTTTGATTTTGTGATCACAGTAAGTTTTGCCTCATGAAGTAAATTGTAGGTGTTCCCTCCTGTTTCCTGAAAGGTGTTGTGTCAAGCTGTGTTCTGTTAGCTTTTCTTTAACTGCTCCAAAGAATTCTCTAGGGAAACCATCTGGGCCCAGAGATTTATTTGGGGGAAGTTGTTAAACTACCAGAGCAATTTCCATAACTGGTTTAGGGATATTCAAATGATCTAGTTCATACTGTATTCTGTTTATGCTTTTAAAGGAACATATGTTTCCAAATAACGTAGGCAGAATTGTATGTAGGATGTCTCTGAACATCTCTGTCTCTTTGTCTCTGTTTCTCTCTCTCTCTCTCTCTCTCTCTCTCTCTCTCTCTCTCTCTCTCTCTCTTCTTTTTGATAACAACAAGGATTGTAATGATCAGACCCACGTTATCCCAAGTGTTGACAATAGGCATCATTTTCTTTGCAATCTGTACCACAGTTTTTTTGGTTTTTATTGTTCATTCCACAGAGTTTCTTGTTTTGTTCATTTTTTTCCTTGTAGTTTAACTTGTTTACAACATCAAATTATTTTTCTCAGGTACAATTTATTATCCGTCTTTTTGTTTGTGTGTGCATACACATTACTGTTGAGGATCAAATTCAGGGCATTTTGCATATTAGGAATGCATTCAACCACTGAACTGCACTGTCAGCCCTAATTAGGTTCTTGGTAAATAATTTAGACCATCTATGTATGAGGCTAGACTCCATTTCTCATAGCCAAGTTCGACTGTAGGTACCACGGTAGCTTTGACTTTTGATAAAGTGAGTCCATGGTTTTATGCTGCTCTGGACTCACAACTCTTCATGTCAACTGCACCTTTCTGGTGCCTGATCTTCCCTAGTTACTCCTTGAATGAACCATCAGTGAGATACATCTTCATTTTGCTGAAATTAGTCTCATGAATGTGCTATGAAAAAAAAAATTCTGGTATGTTCTATGGAGAAAAACTTGATTAAAGGCAATTGGTCCAGTTCTAAGGAGAAAGCATTGCTGACCTGCATCAGGAGAACCATGTCTATGCCTCTGTGGCTCCAGTGAGAATGATCAAGATCGACCTGGTGGAATTACAACTTTTGGTTCTCTTACACGCTGGCTGAAGAATTTTATTTTTCCTGTGTCTGAACAGCTTTCAAGGCATATCTTCAGTAATAAAATTTCTAGGCATTTTGTGAAGTTTAACCATCTGTATACCACCATCCTGTTACACCAACTGGCTTTATGATAGTTGCAATAATCTCCTTTTCCTTCCTCCAACCTGTATTTAGCTGCAGAGTACGTCTTCTTCGGTGTGGTCTTTCTGAAATACACAACTGAACACATGTAGCTCTTAATTCCTCTGATCAGAATAGGGTTTTAGCTGCATTGGGACTTCCTTTTCATGGTTACCACTTTTAAACCTTGCCCTTGGCTTCAGATATCTTCTCCTGGGTGTCTGGTTTCTGAGCTTTTTCAGCCGCCATCCTACAGAATGAGGTAAAGCCAACTGTACTGATCTTATGTTTACTGTGTCATCCCATCTGCTCCGTTTGGAGTCATCTTCCTCTTCCAGCTTCCTGCAGAGGGGGCTTGGGTTGTTAATTTACAACTTTTCATCTTTTCCAGTGTAAGAATTCAGTGTGAGAAGTTTCCCTCTTGGTAGTATTTTAACACAACCCTATAAAGTGTGATATGTTGTACTTTCCTTTTCATTCAGTTCAATACAAATTTTTCAGCCCCATCTTAGATGGCTGTGCACCTGGATTGTGGGACCCATGAGTTATTTAGTAGTTTGGTTCCCAAGGGCTTGAGGTATGATGCCGAGAGGCATGTGCTGACCTGGAACAAGTTGCAAGTATGTTATTTAGAGGAAAATGCTAAAAACAACTATGAGATTGTCTGTTACTGACATTTAGAATTGGGGTATTTTAAGATCAGCCCATTCTGTTCAGGATTAAGTAAGTATTAGTTTAAGAAATTCTTCTTTGAAAGAATCAAATTGTAGGACTAGTGGGATAGTTCAGTTGATAAAGTGTTTATCCTGAAAGCATTACAACCTAATTTGGGCTTCCTAGAAATCATGGAAAAATCCTAAGCAGAGTGGCATGGGGTTATAGTCCTTGCATTGAGGAGGAAGAGAAAGAAGGATCCTTGGAACTTGCTGACTAGCTATTGCTGATGTATCTGTGACCTCAGAATCATGAGCTAGAGTAAGTCTCCTTCCTTTATATGACAAGTATCAAGAAAACAGTGACACTCTATTAAAGAAGAGGTTAGGGGAGGTTGTGTGTACGTGTGATGGTGAAAGGAGGGGAGGGCAGAAGGGTTCTGGTTAGAAAGATGGAATGTCTCACGTCCTTTATTTCTCCTCCAGCTGTGCTCCCTGGTGGCTGGGGCAACAAGGCTTGTCAGGGCAGCCTCAGCTGTGACGTGTTTTGAAAAGCACCAAGTCAGTTGTGCCTGTAGAGCATAATTTCCATGATGAACTCTCAACCTATCTCTTCTGTAATTTCATTATTTCAGCCTTAAAAAAATGAATATGCAAATTGAGGTCAAAAGGTCTGTGTTTTGATAAGAAAATTGATTTAGAAAGTTAAAGGCATGGCCTCGTTTTCCCAGATCCAAGCCTTCCCTTCATTTAAAGTCTGATGTCAATCAAGCGAGTTTGGAAGTGGGAAAGGTAGCAGTGTTATGTGAAATGTCTCCATCAAAAATTCTGTTTAAACTATCACACTCACGGAGACCCGGGCACCCGACTGTCACTTACTTTCTTCAATTTGACCAATTATGGATCTCCACAATAGTCCGGATCAATTGCAAAGTGAAGCATCTTCAATGAGGCGTGACAGCTACATTAACCTGTAGATCTAAGGATAAGTATTTACAACATTGTTAGAAGTTATATCAGTTTGAGCAAATGGCAGTAATGGGGTCTCCTCTGGGGTTTATGTTCTCTCCAGCCACTAACAGTTGGCTAGATTTTCAGTACCAGGCAGGAATTCTCTCCTACTGACTTGGCCTCAAATTCAATTAAACAGCTTTCAGCTATCCTCCATGTGCTACTATTGCACCACTGGGGAGAGCTTGCCAGGCCAGTCACTGTGGTTCAAAGGCTTTATGGATGGCTAGGACTATTGATTGCTTTTCTCCTTGGGCAGCTTGCACGGCACCTTCTGAAATGATGAGAGCTGGTCCTCAGGCTTCTAGGTGACTGCCAATTCTATTCCTCCAAATCCTCTGTCTGAAGTATGTGATGTCGTCAGCAGAATGATCTTACTTTCAAGCTCTGGGAGGCATCTGAGGCAATTGACAATAGTCTATACTAATTGGGGGACCTCTTGGAACCCCCCGCCCCCCTGACCAATACCTAAATGAGCGGTTTC
The DNA here is from genome assembly GCF_903995425.1 of Onychomys torridus. Lineage (NCBI taxonomy): Eukaryota > Metazoa > Chordata > Mammalia > Rodentia > Cricetidae > Onychomys > Onychomys torridus. Next base: position 19,944,641 of record NC_050462.1, read on the forward strand.
CCATGTCTGGCATTGAGATTTCTGTTAGATAGTCTATGGCTCTTGGAGGCCTGAGAGAGCAGGCCTTTGGTGTAACTATGCCCTGTGTGGAATAACTACTTTAATCCCTCATTCCCGCTCTCTCCTTCTCTCTCTCTCTCTCTCTCTCTCTCTCTCTCTCTCTCTGTCTCTGTCTCTCATGCTCGCGTTCTCTCATATGTGTATATACTATAGATGTATATGTGCATGCATATATATACATATATATATATGTATTTTGAAGTTATCTGATAAAATAATATTTCAAACACCTTTAGTTTTATCTCTTCTTCCTCTTTATCCCTCTGCATTACCCTACCCCACTACTCAGTTAAAACCTCTCCCCATTTTTCCCATTTCCTCATTCCCAGCACTTGTGTCATACTATCCTCTTTTCTGAAGCTCTTTCTCCTTCTCCCCCTCCAACAGTCCCTTTATACTTCCCTGACATCTAAAAGCCACTTCCAGTTATATACTCAAATCTAAAGGTTCAGAGCTCAGGTGCACAAGTAAGAGAGAGCATGTATTTGTCTCTCTGGGTTCAGAAAACTCAAGGCAGAGAGAGCAGAAAGACTTTAAGAACCAGCAGACCCGGAAACCTATTGCTAGATGGTATCTTCTAGACATAACAGGGAAACTGCACCCATGATATCTAAACAATGCAGTTTCCTAAACAAGACCCACATAATGACATCACCAGTCAACAGGCTGATCCACGTACTTCTCTGGCTATCCAATCTAACCAATCAATCAACTCCAAGATCGGTGAGAAACTGTGTCTCAAAAAGTGACGCTCAGTGCAGTAGAGGAAGACATCTGACCTCAACCTTTGCCCTCCATATGAACACACACTGCTCCCCCAGCACCACACACGTGCACATAAATAAAAATTAAGTATGAGCAAGGAAAGATTAAGAAACAAAGTAGGGAAGACAATAGGAATTATGGTGACTAAATAAGACTAATAAATAATATATTCAGGAGGAAAAATGGTAGGTTGTAGCTAATGATAGTATTAGATCAGTTGACAGGGAAGTGTACAATATTTTTTTGCTTAAGAAAAAATAAATGAATGCTTGCATACATTTTTCTAGTCAGATAGCATTATTTTCACGAATGTATAGCTCAACTTCTCTATGTAGTCTCTATGTAGCCTTTATTATATACAACAATTATCACTGTCACTCAGTCAAAATCTAAAGTGTTGTAGGTCCAGATCCTAGTGAGTCTTAGGTTTGCACTAGAATTTGGTGTCAACTTGGAAATATTTTGAACATATTGCTTTAACTATAAAAAAGCAACTGAAATATTTATTGGCTCCTGAAAGATAAATACCAGGTCTGTTTTCCCATCCGCACTATAATTTTCTCCTAATATATATTACAAAATGATAGATTGTACTCAACTGAATTACAGTTTGGAATACTAAGTGATAGACTTCCAGCATAATATCTCACTTGGGAATGAGTTTTAAAGTCTGAATCTAAAACAAAAATAGAATCATCAATGCCCTTGAAAATGACTTCTATGTGCCGTCTGGTGCTGCCTTTCATTAAATCCAGTAAATTATCTCTTCAGCCTTGGGCCGGTGCTCCATTTCTTTGGCTAAGCATTAGGTTGACAGCTGACTTGCATGGAAGGCACTGAAGGACCACAGTCCAGGGGGAAAGACTCACTGAATGTTTGAAACTGAAGCTCACACTCAGCACAGCAAGATGTTGCTACTCAAGCAGAGGAGAGGGGTGACAATTGAGAGCAACATCACAGCTCTGTCTCCAATTTCCTGCTAACCTGGAGCCTTAAACGCATCCTGTGGGAGACAGACAAGCAGTTGCCCTTTCTCTCTAACCTCACGCATGTATAGCTGAGCGCATTTGCCTTACAGAAGCCCACTAGGCTATCGATTCCACTCCAGTATTTACCAGATGGCAACAGCGAACTGGATTCTTTAGCACTATGAACATCTTTCCATAAACATATGCGAGAATTGGGCTTACTATTGCTAAAGAGATTTTTAAATGTATCCATTTAAATATGCAAGCCAACAAATGAACCCAAGGAATTTGACAGAACTTTTGCCCAAATTATGTTAGGGGCATGACAATGATAGTAATTTTTAAAAGGTTCCATTGTGGGGCCAAAACATCCAGAGCAGTTATAGTCTAGTCTTGCACAATACAGCTGTGATGCATAACAAGAATCTGGAAACATCTGCTTCTCTCTGATAGACTGCTGGAAAACCATGGGAAGGGATGTTGCAAAGCAGACTGACCATATTGGATGGACTAATTGCTGCTTTATATGCTGAAATCCAATTATCATGGCAATTAAGATAGAAATATTTGCTGAGTAAACACATAAGCAGTTTCCCTCGCCATCACAGGTTCAGAATATGTCCTCCTAACATCGATTCCACATGCTATCTAAGTGAAATACTTTGAGGGGGTACTGAAAGCGATTTTATTTACTATATGCAGATATACTATACACAAATCAGCTCTATGGGTCAAGACCTAAAGTGAAAAAATAAGCGCTTTCCTCTCCTGCAGATGAGCTCACTGTGTAGCCAATTATGGACAGATTTCCTGGGTTCTTTGTAAATAAAAATAAAATTAAGTATGCATTTGAGACAAAGAGATAAATGTAGCCTTCCTTTTCCCTCAGCTTAAACTGACTTTTTTACCTTTCCAGACTCACTGATTGTCTTAGCCTTCAAGATTTTCTGAAGAGAAGTGTAGGAAACAAAATGGAAAAACAATGAAGGAAGAATGGAATAAAGGAAGCAGGAGACAAAGAGAAAGGAAGACAGGTTGGTTCAAGATGCAATTAAACTGCACTAATAAACTTATGAAAGTTAAAATAATCTGGTAGCACATTAAAGTCTTGTGGTTATATCTGAAAGAAACCACACAATTTATGGCCATGGGAAGTTAAACTTAAAACAATGAGAACCAGTCAGTTTGGCCTCTGTGTATCTTTAGAGACCAGGATGTTCATTAAACAGAGTAATGACAATCTGAGGCACCCAGACTTGGGTTTATTCTACTTTGTGAAATATGTCTCCCTTGTAATGATATCTGCTGTTCAATAAATCAGTGTCGAATTGTAAAAGCCTCAATCCAGAGTGGTTAGTAATTCAGGTCAATCTTGAAATACCAGTCCATTGATTAGTCTCCACTTTCCTAAATCCTACGTTCAAGGCTGAATTATGAAGAGCCAGGCTTTAACTGGGAACTTTGTAAATAAAGCAATAAAATATTTTCACATGAATTACTGTCAAAGTATCTAGTCTAAAGGGAGTTTCAAAATGTTAGATAACACAAAGGAGCTTCTGTCTCACCACACACTGCCACAAAGCAAGAGACACAGAGATATTTATATGCGAAGATGTCCCAATTAAGGCCTCTATAAACTTTATTATAAATAATGAAAAACTGAATTAAGTGAATTTTGTCTTGTTGATGGCAAAGCTATACTTCCAACTGCCTTCGGGTAAAGTGATAAACAATGAGATGTGACTGAATATTTATCTGAATCACTCGTCAAACGCTACTCCAGTTTGGGGCTATGTTAGGGTGCATCAGACTTCTGGTTACAAAGAGTTCTCTATTCTCTTCCCCTGTTACTGAAAAGAAATCACCTTTAGGATTGGTTTTACAGAAGACTGTATTTCTTAATAAAAGGTAAGTTTTGAACAGGTCAAGTTACAGTGGGGTGTAGGTGGAGAAGAAAAGAGAGAGAATGAGGGTCTTTGGGGGAGCTGCCTTCGTATTCTTGTGTTTCTGAGAATGTTAACTACAATATAAAGAAGAGAATATGCAAACGAAATGTCTGAGTCACTGTTCTATTGCCTGTGAAAAGACACCAGGACAAAGGCAACTCTTATAAAAGAAAGCATGTGTTAGCAGGGAAGCGGGGAGGAATTGCTTACCATTTTAGAGGGCTAGTCCATTATCATCATAGCAAGGCATGGTGCTGGAGCAGTAGCAGAGGGATTTACATCCTGATCTGCAGGCAGCAAGAGAGACACTCAGCTTGGCATGGGCTTACAAAACCTCAAAGTCCACTGGCAATGACACCCTCCTCCAACAAGGCCACAACTACTCCAACAAGGCCACAACTCTAAGGCCTTATCCCTCTAACCCTTTCAAACAGTTCCATTCCCTGGTGACTAAGCGTTTAAATATATGTGCCATACGGTGGCCATTCTCATTCCATCATGAGAAATGGTTCCTATTTCTCCCTAGATGCTGATTTCACATTGCATCCTACTTAGAGAAAGCAAAAGAAACACTTCCCTAAATGCTCTTTTTTTTACCTTACACACACAAGGAAGAAGTGGGTTTCCACTGAAGAGATTAGAAAAGGGATCACAAGGCCTGCAAAGCTTAAGTACCACTTGACTTCTCAGAATCTGCCTCTCATCAGGTCTCCCTTATCCTCCTTGGCTCCTTATCACAGGAAAGTAGGGTGGGATCAATAGTGCAATTGATAGCTTAAAATCCACATTTGATAATGGAAGTCACTGAGTGTCATTCTAATGTATCAGTTTTCATCGAACTTGGCATTTTAAAATTACAGATCCTCCTGTTCATGTCTGAACCCTGGAACACTATCCAGGAAGGTTCACCAGATGTTTCCAGAATCTCTACATGGTCTTTTTGTTATCATTATTGATACTAAGAAAGCAGAATTTTATTGCCTCAAATAAAATATATTAATAAAGTTGGATCTACTTAAAAGATTCTAATGTAATTTCTAAAATGTAAAAATATGAATATGTGTTTTTAATTTTTTTCCATGACTACAATGAGAAACTTTCTAACCTGCTTGAGACATAAAAAGAAAAGACAGTAATAATAAAAATTAGGTAAGCCTATAAATTTTACTGCCTGACAGTTTTTTTTTTTTTTTTAAACCACAAAACTTTGACACATCATAGTTTGAGGAGATGCTTTCAAAATGTCTAATTGCTGAAAGAAAGACAAGAATCTGCTTTGAATCCAAAGCTTCCATCTGCTCGCTGATGGAGTTAGTCTGAGTTTGCTAATAATGAATTTTTATTTTTAAAAACGAACATTTTAAATAAATATGTGAAGCCATACTTTTCCTTTTTTGCTGATGGTAATAACTCCAAGTTAGGCAGCTCCCAGCACATCATGTTAGATTATTGTTCCTGGTCAGGAGCCTTCACTGTACCCCTTGCTTTTCCTTCACAACTGCTATTTCAGGAGCAGTCAAGAGTCACTGATATCATCCCGTCTAAGGCATTGCTTGCGTGCTTCAGGGAACATAGGCTCCATGAACAAAAAGGACCCATCAGATTTCTTTATTTGTTATCATGTTTCTGGACCCCATATATCACTTGGTATATAATACAGCAAATAAACTTCAACACAAACAACCCGTCATATCAATGCAGAAGCAAATATTAGAATCAGCTCTATTTATGACCGTTATTGAAGAGCTCGCCAGTGCCACTATCCTCAGCAATAACAATTTGTTGATTTTATTTGGGAAACCACATTTTTCATGGTAATAGGTTACTCATGCTGTCCAGAGACAATCCACGCAAAGCCTATAACACAACACAGTGAGTGCTCAATGAAAATACTTTTTAGAATTATCATCACTCTTGAAATTCCAACTACATGTTCATTGCATTCTTGATACAGCCTTGAAATGGTACTTCTGAAAGGCATTTCTAACACGACTTGCTTTTTCAACTTTATCTGCAGGTCCTCTCTCTCTTGCTAACGTTTCTGGAATTTGGGCGTGTCTCTTCTCAGTTGCCATATGCTACCATGGAAACAGGGGTCACATGTTGGGGTTCTTAGTCTCATTCATTCATGAATGAAAACATTTAAGAATGGATACAGGCAGAAGTCTGAGGGCAACTTTATAAAAATTTAAAAGAGCAACCCTCAGGGCAAGTTCACAAGGCCATTGTAAATAATAAATAATAATAAACTGGGAATCTCTGCAGCTGCCCAGAGGAGGAGATAGGTGGAGTGAAGGGCAAAAGGCCATGCTATTTGAGTTTCTGATATGGTGGTCCACAGGGCATCATCCAGGCACATGGCATGGGAAGGTTGGAGAAAGAGGAAGAAATCCCAAAGTTTCAGAAAAGTCATCTTTAGGTTCTGGCCAACATCTTAAAGAAAGAGAAAAAACAGAAAGTGCAAAAGTTGTATCTGTGTGACTCAGCCCTGAGAAAGGTGGACACACCCAACTCTCCCTTGTGATTTCTCAGCTCAGAGGGACTATACTGGGGACAGGAATTCTGGGAAGGAAAAGTGTCTCATTAAAGGCTTAATTGTTCCGCCTATCTCTTTAGCATGGTTTAAGATGAACTCATCTTCCTAGGGGTGGTCCACTAGGTAGGTGAACATCCCGAGCAACTGTTAAGTCTGCAGCCAGGCCAGAGAGTCTAGTCCCTTGACTAGAAGTTTACCCTTATTGGGGTTTTATTGCTATTTTAAGACTGTATCTTAATCACAGAGAGTTGAGATTCCCCCCAAAACACCAAAGCCGGCTGGCTGCCTCATCCTTGCACACACAACATTTCCTTTACCTTGAAGCTCTTTATTTCCCAGACTGCTTAGCCTGCTCACTCCTACTTCAAGTCTTCACTAGCCGAGTTAATTTGTGTCTCTAGGCACTCTGAACATAGCACTTTTAATACTTTTGTCTTATTGATTTCTGCCCTCTCAAGCTTCTAAAGAGCAATGCCTGGCATGTCACAGACATTCAGAGTGCGTGAATCCATTGAGCAGGTCAGCCTTGCTTTTAACACAATATGGATTTTTTCATATGGTGCTTTATTTTTCTTTCACAGGAGAACTTCATTTACTGAGAATAGTCATTAATATTGACGGATGTATTCCCCCCACTTCCTGCCAAGCCTCCCCAGATGTAGATGTGGTGCTAAGGCTTTGTGTTGTCCAGCATTTGTTGCCAGGACTGGCTTTTGGAAAGACTAGAAAGAAATCTGTGTTGTGTCAGTCCCCTGTGGGACAACAACAAACTCAACTGGAGTTGCTGCTCTCACGGACTGTCTAGGCCACCTGGGGTCTCTGGGCAGATGCCTTGGTTGGCTCTTTGCTGGTACACTACAAAGTCCTGGTCTTTGAAAACTGGCCCATCTGACTGGGAGAATTAGGCTGGCTTTTCTAGAGAGGAAGATGATCAGGAAGTGTTAAGTGCTAATTGTGGTATATTTTGTTCTTTGCTGTATGAATTTGTTAAACCCAGTTACAATTGAATTTCACCTAGGCGTGAACATTTAAGACTGAAAGTCACAGGGAGTTTTGCTGTGCCTCTTAATAGGTATCCTAATATCTACTTGCTAAGAGACATTTGGAACTGACATTTGAGGTGAGGCCAAGGGTGCCAGTTAAACTATGTTCATAGTCTACCCGACCTCACCAAGCACCCTTCCTTATCCAGAATGAAAGGTTTTCTGAAGACACAAGATGTCTTCAGTAACAGGAAGAGTGACTAAGACCACTACTATTAACCAACTATTAACTTTCTTGTTTAATGCATTAGCTTCCTTACTGTAAATGGAAGTAACGCATATAGTGCTATTGGGGTTAAAACAGAAGTCTTCAAGCGCCTAGAATAACTGGTGGAAAGCGCCACATTTCACTTAGGGTCATTGCAATTATCATTAGTAAAACTATTATTGCCGTCATTATTTTGTTTGCTCTAGGATGGTTTTAAGGTAGAAAAGACATTTGTAGTTATCAGCAAATGCCTTGGATTCTTGGAATGGTTCTAATTTTCTAAATTAAGGTTACTGTGATTTCTATTTCAAGTGTTAGATCCAGCATTTAACACTCCGTCTATAAGGGCAGATTTTTCAGATGGTGATGGGGCTTGGCCAAGTAATCTGCCTCTTCTTGGCTATCAGAGAGGATGGCACAAGCTAATGGCAGTGATGGCCGACCCTGGAGTTATGTCTGGATAGTGAGTTCATGTTCTTTCTTTTGTTATCACCTCCCTCCCTCCTTCCCCTCCTTCTTTCCTCCCTTCCCTCCTTCATCCTTTCCCCTTCTGAGATTCTTAATTCTTCAGTCAGAAATGACTTAGGGCTGCTGTCCCCTGCGTACGTCAAAAGACCTATTTTTGTGCAGACTTTTATATAAATGCTTGTATATAACATTCTGTTGAAAAAGGAAAAGCTGGGAAATGTTTTTAAAGCAAAAATTACTGACAACTGGCTAATATGACAGTCATGGTGAGGTTAAAGAAGGAAATGCAGAGAAAAGAAGGTGCTGGAAGACAGCAAACCTGCTGGCAGAGCTGAGCTAACTCTTTAACCCTCCCAGGGAAACAACACAATTAAATGTACATTCTGAACTGGACAGGTGACTATAGATTCCTTATGTCCCAAAAGGTATGATAGTCCATAAATGTTGTAACTTAGGAAGTGTTCGGGACCCAAAGGCTGGCTGAAGCATTTAAGTTATAATATGAGGGCTTACATAAATCCAAGTCGATCTCAGAACATTTAATACCGCTGGTACTGTGAACAGTGTAAGCATATCTGGCCTTTAAAATCTCTAAGCATATCTGGCCTTTAAAATCTCTAAAAGGTGTGTAACATTGAGTAAGGAATGTCTGTCCTCGCATGAACTCATTGTTCAGCAAAAGCACTTAAAAGGAGTGCTATTTGTAAGGAAATATGCAAACTCGCCAAAAAAAGAGACACCGGATACTTTCAGGTGGCCTAAGCCTTAGATCTTACAAGTACATTTAGGCATTCCGTTCATTGACATCCCGTGGTTGGATTTGAAGGCCTTTGCACAAAACCAAAGGAGTGTAGCTGGTGGAGGCGGTAAGATCAGCTTCTTTCCATTCCTGTAATTTGGCCCTTTCCAGAGTAACAAAAAGAGGCCTGCGAGGTTTAGCCTTCCAGCTAAAGACGGGTTTTTTAAGCTCAGCTGCTTGTGATGTGATAGGGCAGAATCACAGTGAGCCTAGGCAGTGTGCCAGGTGAAATCCACACGTGCAAGAATGAGAGCTGTGGTGCAAGGGAGCATAGCCAGGCACACTTTCAACCAGGGCAGCACTGTTTTTCAGGATGTCATGGAAGAAAAATATGTTTTTCAAGATTTTAGAAGAAGGTAGACCCATTATGTGAGCAAGAAGTGAACACCCTTCAAGAATTCTTTGATGTGTTTCTATTAGATTGATTTTATAAATAGAGATGATTGCTGGGCGATAGTGGCACACATCTTCAATCCCAGTACTCGAGAGGCAGAGCCAGGCAAATCTCTGTGAGTTCGAGGCCAGCCTGGTCTACAGAGCAAGATCCAGGACAGGCACCAAAACTACATGGAGAAACCCTGTCTTGAAAAAAGCAAAATAATAAATAATAATTATAATTATTATTATTATAAAATAAATAAGTAATAGAGATGATTTCTGGGAGTCACTGAGTTTAGAGAATCAATACTTTTCAAGATATGCTCAGGATGTATCTTAATTAGGGTTTCTATTGCTGTGAAGAGACACCATGACCATGGCAACTCTCATAATGCAAAACTTTAATTGTGGTGGCAGCTTATAGTTCAGAGGTTCCATCCTGTATGCAGCAAGGAACATGGCAGCGTGCAGACAATCATGGGGCTGGGTACATATTCATCAGAAGATAATAAGAAGTAGGCTGTGTGTCACACTGAGTGAAGCTTGAGCCTACCCCTACAGTGACACACTTTTTCCAAGACTACACCCACTTCAACAAAGCCACACCTCCTAATAGTGCCACTCCCATTGGCGGGCATTTTCCTTCAAACCACCACTATGGAATGTTAGTAGTGAAATGAATGGATAGATTAAGAAGGCAAATGAGAATTTGAGTATCTTTCTGGGAGTCAGAGGCATTAAGAGAAAAGCTACCCTCAGACCTTATGTGGAATTCATGTAAGGACAGGATGCACATCACTGCCTGGACACCTCATTATGATGTCACTCTCCAGTTTGCATGTACTGCTTTTTCTGTTGGTTTTCTGCAAGTCTCAAAATGTGCACACATCACAGAATTTATTCTGTTTTGTGCTAGCTCAATGAGATGTACGCAACAACGTGCGTTTCCCAAGAATCTCTTCTATGTCCCTGTCCAACAACTCAAAGGGAGGCTTCCCATGTCTGACACTGGGGCTTTTGTTAGACAGTGTATGGCTCTGGGAGCATTATCACTCCAAATGCCAAGTGATATGCTGCATTTAAGAATACATACACATATATTGCATGTTTTATATATCATTGTGTATTATAGATTGAGTAAATGTAAAATAATGTTTCCCTATGGCTTTCTCAAATATCCTTTGTGTTATTTATCCCTCCTCCCTTTCTTTCCCCCTGTACTGCCTTCCTCTCATTCCCAATCAACCCCATCCACATTTTTCTCATTTCCAACCTTGTAGCACCTATGTCGTAGTATCCTCCTCTCTAGAACTGCGCCCCTGTCCCCACCCCGCCCCACCTCCAAGATCCCTTTTAACTTTTCTGGCTTCTATTGTTACTATAAATGCAATTAACTACCTGTGGCTCAGGAAGTGACAGACCCTAGAGGAGAGGCCACTGCTGTCACTCCCCTGCTAACTGAATGCTAGATTTTTATCCTTATAGCCACAGATCAAAGACTCTTCTTTATGCAGCAGACAGAAACCAACCCAGAGATCCACAATTGCTCCAAAAGTAGAGAACAGCTGACCATGGCATGCCCAACCCCAACTAGTATATCAGCCACACCACCCCTGCACTTCAAGGTCAGAGAACATTTCAGAAGACACGGACAGACAATTGTGAGAGCCAGAGGACTGGGAGGCTGTGGGAAAATGTCTTCGATGTGCGGCAAGGAAGCCGCACCCGTGATTCTGAAAAATAAAGTCACGTAAACAAAACTTGCACCATGACACTACTTAAGACACCAGTGTATGTATGTGGAGAAAATTCTCCAAGCCCTACCCCTACTTGAAGTATGAGTAATTAATGGCCACTAAGAAAATGAGAATCAGTCTTCTCCAGGCATGAGTCCTCTGCTAAGTTATACAGTCCTAAGAGGTAGACTCTACAAATACACATGTAAGCAACATTGAGTGGACTAGCAGGCTATATTTATACATATATGTGTGTATATGTAATATATATATATACACATATATACATATATAGTATACATATAAATAAGATGTACTCATGCACATATATGTAATTAAAGAAGAGATTATGAGTTTGAGAGGGTGGAACACAGGAGTTGCAGGAGGAAGAGGGGGCTTTGCTAATGATGTAAATGCAGTATTTATACATAAAATTCTTTAAAAAGTAATTATGAAGTTATACATTTTAATTAAATTACAAACTAACACATTCTTATATGGCTTCTGTAACCACTCCTAGCTTTGATTAGCCACTCATTTCCCCTTCTGTCCCCCATCTCCTTGCCCATCCCTGTTTAAACTTATAACCCCTAACATCCCTCCATTTTTTCACATCACATGTGCTAATCTTACTCCCAAATCTGTTCGGAGTAAATCGTATTACTTCCTTCTATAAATAATACACCAGACCTCACCATCACTGAGTGACATGCCTAAGCCCACAGATCTGATAATCACAAGGAGAATTTTTCCAAAGCAACATCCAGTTCATTTCCTTTTTCTATACCACAGGTTTAGGACTTGCTTGCCAAACTTGAAAGTCTTCACAGGCAGGGAAACATATCTTGAAGCTTTACTGGATAATATGGGGTTTTAGGTGATGTATATGTCCAATATATTTTTATTTGATTAGATAAAGTCCAGGGTCATTGGCTTTCAGGTGACATATCAGCAAGGTTGTGAAAGACACAAAGCAAGAGAGCAGAAGCAAACCACAAGAAAAAATTCTGGATAAACATGTTCCTCTAAGAAAAGGAAAGACTGAGGTGGTAATGTGATTAGAGAAAATTCCTTAGAACTACAATAATAATGATAATAATTCATAATAATAATTATTATTATTTCTTGGGAGTAGCACAAATCCATGTGATTTCTTATTATCCATGCAATAACCCTTTCAGATTAGTTATTTGTGTGTTTTAAAGTACAAAGACTCTGAAACTTAGTTCAGTTTTAGCTCTATTAATAACTCATAATTGTTTAATAATGGTTCCAGACTTGATGTTTTACAAAGTCTACATGCTATGATATTGTAATCCTAGGGATCAAATCTATAGGCTTGTTATGTATGGTAAGTGCTCTGTCACTGAGCCTCATCCCCAGAGCAGAAGGAAATATATATATATATATATATATATATATATATATATATATATATATATATATATATATATATATATGTTCAGAGCAACACTTCCGCGTGTATTAAGAATTCAATTCAAGGAAGTTGACAAAGGAATATATGATATGCCTCAGGAAGTATTGAGGAAGAGTTGAGGAAGAGATGGACATCAAACTGGGTTCTTCAGGAAGATGAGCTTTAGGCATGCCCAAAAAGAAAATGTGAAGCAGAGAGGATAAGCGTGTAGAAAAGAAACACAATGGTGAACCTGAAGGAAAACGAAGTATTTGTTGAAGCAGTTGTCGCGGCAGAGACAATTCATGCTGGGAAGTCAGGGACTGCAGGAAAATTCGCGGATGAACATAAGGGGGCTCGCATTAGCTGAAGGAAGAGCACAGGTTTTTCTTCAGTACCGGGAGCAGGGAGAAACAATGAAAGGAACGTTTCAGGAAGGGAACTCTGAGTCTTGCTTGAGTTGCAAGGGTGTTCCAAGCAGGAACTCCAGTAGTGAAGGTGCGCCTTCGTGGCCACCAGGGCGGATGCCAGCACTTGTGTTCTTCTAGTTGGAAGCAGACACGGGTCTACTGATAGACCTCCTCAAATACAGTATAGGAACTTCAAAGTCATTTCCACAACTGCTTCAAAGCTGACCTCTGTCTCCCGTTCTCCCTCTCTGTCCCACTAAATATTTTGACCCCAATCCGGGAAGTCCGCTTAGTGAGTGGTCCCTCTTGTTTGTCAACCCTTCAGTCAAGTAATCCAAGTCAGCTCTGCCTGGTAAATACCCTCTTCTAACCTCATGCCCACTGTAGTTACTGATTGAGCATCCCTCTTATGTAGATACTGAAGCCATAGGGTGATGTGGGAGACATGTAAGCTTAAGGTCTGGCACAGAGGACAAACCTGGAGCATGGGTCTCAAGTACGATCATTGTTAAGGAAGGTAAGAAAGACCTCCCGTGTAGCAGAAAGCTGTGAATCTAAGACGCCAATGTCAATGCAGGCTTTCCAAGAGAAGCGACTATAGAACTGAGCTCAAAAGGGTGAAGGTGTTTACACGGCGAAAGAAGGAACAGGATTTCAGAGACAGAAATATCAACTGAAATGGTATGAAGTCGGGGAAAAGACGTGGTGTGCAGGGAGGAAACAGACTCACACACAACAGATGACTGGCGGCATCCGCGCGGACTTCGGCTCAACTCCTGCAGCTGTGCTTTCTTGCCTTTCTTTCAGTCTCTCTAGAATGACCTTTGCCAATTTCTCACCTTGCTGCTAGAGAGACATTTTCAAAATGTAAACCGTACCATGCCACAAATTCCACAGTGGCCCCCCACTGCCCACACAGTAAAGGTCAATTTCCCGGCATGGGGTGCACAGGGATCTTAGTTCCTTTGCCTGGGCTCCCTTCCCCCTCCAGCTTTAAATGCCAAGGACTCTGTTTATAGCTCTTCAAAGCAGTCATGTTCGTTCACCTACTTATGTCTGTGCCAACTGCTGTTTCCTTTGCCGAGCATGCCTTGGACTGCCTGGAAAAAAGCCACTCAGCCTTTCATGGAGCTAAGGCTCTGTGGTTTGTAAACAGAGGTCAGCAAACCATAGCCATGACTCAAATTCAATGCGTTGGCTGTTAAAGTAGGCTCTCAAATATCTAAAAAGGGCTTTTGCATTTTTTAAAAAGTTAAAATTAAACTAGAGGAATAATAGATTGCGATCTGTGAAAATGAAATCAAATGCAAAGGCCAGTGACCATATAAAATGTGACATTTCAGAAGGTGGCCATGCTAATTTAGTCACATGTTGTTTTTGTACTGTGACAGCTGAGTTTTTATAAAGACCTTAAAGCAAAAATATTACCACTATCTGGTCATTTGTAGGTCAAAGTTGACTGATTCCAGCTTTACTCTTGTCTCTTCAGGGAGCTCTCTGGACACCCCTCATCTGGAGAAATACTGTGTTTTCAGACAGAAGCCCATGGCGTGCCTCACACCCAGATCCCATTAGCTGAAGTCAGTGCTTAGCTTTGTGCCTGCCTGTACCTCAACATCTCAGTATTTTAAATTCCTCACTTGTATTATAGAGGTGAAACCACCCACATCTGAGGAATTTTGTTAATACCAAAGCAGTTAACAGAATAAGTGTTTCCAACAGAGCCTGATATATAAGAACAGTTTGTTGCGCTGCCTATATTAATATCTTCCTGACAATGCATCTTATATATTCATTTACTGAAGTTACACTTTACTGAATTTTAGTTATTGCCTCCTGTGACTTTTTGTTTTTTTGCTTGCAAAAGGTGAGTCTTATTAGATGATTCTTTAGAAAAAAAAAACAGTGAATATAAGTGCAATCATCTCCATGAACTAAGAATAAATGTGTGTTGTGTTGGGAACCATTACTGACAGTTAATACCCACATCATCTCTTTTGTGCTATTTTCCTTTATGACTTTAGCTGGCTTTCTAAAATGCAATAAAAACCAAGAGCTATTTGCATTCAAGTGCCAAAATATGTAAGACATTTTTTAAAACCAAACTAGAGGGCTATATCACTTATTAAGGTTTTACAATTAAGTGCCAAGTAACTCAGTGTGAACTTTTATTGCCTAGAGGACCATTTCCTGACTTTTATTGGAACCATTCTAGGAAGTATATTCACACTTTCTGATGTCCTGGTGCTCTTCTATCAACTTCTTTTCTTGTCTTCTTGCTCCCTCTTGCACATGAGGCTGTATTATTCAACTCAGCTCAGAAGCAAGAATAGAAATTATCATGATGTGAGAAATAAGGAATACATCCAAACCTTAAAAGACAAACACACACACACACACACACACACACACACACACACACACACACACACACACACATATATATATATATATATATATATATATATATATATATATATATATATGTATATATTGCAGAGTCCAGCTTTAAAAGATGTACCTATTACAGGGGGTTAGCACAGGTTGTTCATTTTCCTTCAGTTATTGGATATGTTACCTGCAACCTCTTTCTGGTAAGGATTTGCAAATCCCTTAGACTCCTTAATAAAAAGAGTTAGAGCAGTGGTTCTCAACTTTCCCAATGTTGCAACTCTTTAATATAGTTCCTCATGTTGAGGCGACCCTCCGAACCATAAAATAACTTCACAACTATAATTTTGCTACTGTTATGATCATAATGTAAATATCTGTGTTTCCCGATGGTCTCAGGCAACCTCTGTGAGAGGGTCACAACCTAAAGCTTGAGAACCATGATCCACAGGTTGAGAACCGTTAAGTAAGAGGGACAAGCTTAAGGCAGTAGCAGAGTTTCCATAGCAGAGAGGCGGGGTCTCAGCAAGGCCAGCTCTAACCATCTGCCATAGACTCATGTCTGATTCTCGCACGTGCATGTTAAACCTCAGTGGACAATTGCTTATTATCTTGATGCAGTGTTGAGTCATAATAAACAAGGCTAAAGTAATTTTTTCAAGATCGTACATGAGAGGAGAGAGATGGGAGGAAGGAGGAAGACCTTTTTCCTGCTTATTAGCCTTGAATTGACAACAGCAATGCTCAGTGGTGGCAGCAGAGGCATGGGTTATGGTCTGGGGTCATCTAAAAATACCTGCAGCTGAGTTCTGTGACGGAGGTTGTACCAAGTACAAACGTTAGCCTGAGCTCAGCACACAGGTCCACGGAGCACAGAAGAGGCTCATTGCAAATCGGCAAGTCCAAAGCTTGCTGAAGGCCAGACTGGCTAACCTGAGACCTTGAGGAAAGATTGGGAAGATGGAAGAGTAACTACTACAAAAGCTTGAACAGATCATTGTGTGAGCATCATGGACCACAAGGGGAGGTGTAGTTGGAGACCTTCTCTCCAGGTGCCACCAAGCCCTGTTAGTCCAACAACCCACTTGTAAAATAAACACACAGACATTTATATTATTTAAACTGCTTGGCCATTAGCTCAGGCCTACCATTGTCTAGCTCTTACTCTTATATTTAGCCCATTTCTATTAATCTATACTTTGCAACGTGGTTCATGGCTTACCAGTACCTTATTTCTTTCTTGTCATGGCAGCAGCTGGCAGTGTCTCCCCCCACCACCTTCCACTTCCCAGAATTCTCTTCTCTCTTGCCCTGCCTATACTTCCTGCCTGGCCACTGGCCAAATAGCATTTTATTTATACAGAGCAATATCCACAGCACTTCCCCTTTCTTCCCCTTTTCTTTTCTTTTTTTAAAAGGAAGGTTTTAACTTTTACATAGTAAAATTACATATAACAAAACAATTATCAAGTAAGAATTACAGTTACAATATTAAAGAAGATATCCTATCTATCTTATATTTGTGAGTCTAAGCTTTTATATCTAACTTATCTTTTTATCATAACTGAGAAAATTATAACTATCTAGTCTTCAACCACATCAAAGACCTCAGAAGGATATAATATTACCTGAGAACCAGGAGAAGGATGCAAACAACTTTCGGGAACTTGTAGGGTAGACAGAGACAGCTGGCAGCCTGGACAGTCACCTAATGTTCCTTTGTAAAGTTGGGGCATTTGTCTTCAGCCACAGGGCTAGAGTCTCTTGGTCACTTTTTTCAGTGTCCTGTAGAATGTCTGGCAGTTTCTTCTGCAAAGCAGGAACCTGAAGGACCATTTTGTCAAGCAAAGTTTAGTGGTCATCTTTCTATGAGTCCTGCATGTCCAGTTGATCAAGCAGTCCAGGCAAGAACAGGTTTTTGCCCAAATGGCTATTTTTGCCAAGGTGAAGATAAACTCCATATGAAGTGTCTTCAATGTCCATACTCGACTCTGAAGTAAATCCCGTGCTGCCAGGAGCAGACATGTCTCACTGTCCAGAAAGTCTAAATTTTAAAAGTATTTTAAATGCCATATTCTGTAGGTCTTTGAAGTATTTGAAGATTACCTATCTATCTGAAATATTTCTGTGTATACCTAGAAGACTTAAGTAACATGGCTATGAGTATGATTATCATAGATGATTAATTATTAATCTATTTTTAATTATCCATTACAATTTTAAATGAGCTGTACAAACATAATACCTTAAATAAGAGTAGTATAACAAAATTAACTTTGTTTCTATCAATAGACTAAAATCTATACCAATGTAAAACATTTTAAACAAGTTGTTGCTCTTTAGAAGTAAGTTCCTTAATCTACCCTTTCATCCTATTATATCTGTATCATATCTCCTTTTCTTCTTTAGAAAGAGATCGCATTTATAATCAACCTGCTTTAAATAAAAATACTGTTTTTTTTTTTTTTTCTGTCCCACATCAGAGGGCTCTTCTGATTTGGGACATAAAATTCTCTTAACCTTTTCTTTTAGCAATATGTCTGGGTTTAGAGAAGGAGTGAGCCAATTCCATCTCCAAAGCCAGCTTGATAATTTTGGGAATGTGGGCGTAGTTTCTCTTACTACTTCCTGCTGGAGGGGGGCGCTGTATCTTATGGGGACATAAAGAAAATTTTAGGATTATGGAGTAGTCCATGAGGGTAAACCTCTGAGCCAGTTGCCTTGAAACCATTCTGGATGTTGGATCATCTGAGCCATGGTGTCATTGGAGACCTTTCAGGTGGTCTTGGCTGATCAAACCTGATGTATCTTAATCTGGAACAAATCCATAGCCTCTGGCTTTCTGTGGAAAAAAAGAAAAAAGCAGAGACTCTTTTCCAAAGCAACATATCCTTATATCCAAATTTTGAAATCAAGGTACCTTCAAAATGTACATATTTGTTTAACTCAACAGCTTTTACAATCAAATCTTTTTCTGTAGTTAAAAATCCCAAAGACAACACAAACCAGATTCTCTGTGTAATATCCATCTTTGTAAGATTGAAATGCCGCTGTGGCTGCTGGCTCTCCCCACCTCAGATTCCCAACATGGCGGTGGTACAGTTTACCACCAGCTCTGGGTCTGGAGCCATGTGTACCATCAACTATCAGAAGCCGTTCTATCAAAGTAGTGCATAGCCCAGAAACCTTTTTTTTTTTTTTAACTAGCAAAGGCTAAATCAACCATGCAGCAGAGTAAAGTGCTGCTTGTAGACTCCTCATTCCCACCAGACTGCAGGTCAGACACACACGCTAGGAACCCGCCATAGCAGCTCAAACGGGCAGGCTGCCGCTAACTTGAGAGAGACAACTAGGAAGCTGTTTTTAGCTCCATTTTAGAATCTTTTTTTGGTCAGGTTTTAGGTGGAAACTCTTGCCAACACATTGGGCACCATTTGTAGTTGGAGAGCCTTTTCTCCAGGTCCCATTAAACCCCAGTGGTGCGGTAGCCCATTTATAAAATAAACACACAGACACTTATATTATTTAAACTGCTTGGCCATTAGCTCAGGCCTACCATTGTCTAGCTCTTACTCTTATATTTAGCCCATTTCTATTAATCTATACTTTGCGTGGCTCATGGCTTATCAGTACCTTATTTCTTTCTTATCTTGGCAGTGGCTGGCAGTGTCTCTCCTCCCCCGCAGCCTTCCACTTCCCAGAATTCTCTTCTCTCTTGTCCTGCCTATACTTCCTGCCTGGCCACTGGCCAAACAGCATTTTATTTATACAGAGGGATATCCATAGCAGGGAGGGAAAATCATTTCATACTAACATCCACCCTATGAAGCAGGTATACGTGTCTCCTTTTAAAATGAGAAACTAAGAACTGATTGCTTATGCAAATTAAATGACATAGTGGAGGAGGAACCTATTTGGGATTCATACCCAGGCAATCCTAGTCTTATTCCTATAAACTCTGTTTCTAACATTTCTAGTATAATAGCCATCTTTAATTAAATATGTGTTATGCCACACACTATGTTAAGGACTTTACATCCAGTGCTATCTCTTTAAAATATGATCTAGCCACTTCTCAGTTCACAGCACAACATAACAACTTAAAGACCATTTATTTGGTTCATGGATCTGCACTTGGGGCTGGACCTTGCTCCACCCAGTGTCAGCTCAATTGAGGCCTGAAGAGTCTGCTTTCAAGATGGCTCACTCACTTGCTGGGAAGTTATTGCTGTCCAGAGGTCAAGACCAGGAGCCTTAAGAGCTCATCCTGTGAGTGCCTCCATATGGCCAGGGCTCACTTGTAGCTCTATGGCTGAGTTTCAAGATCAAGCATTCCCAGACAGAGCCAGCTGGAAGTTTTTATGATTTGCTCTGAAGGCATATGGCTCAACTTCCATCCTGTGCCACCAACTGAAGCCACTCTAAAGGCTGCTCAGTCACAAGGAGACTCCACTCCTGGAGGGATAGTCACTTCTGGAAGTGGTGCAAAGGCCTAGAAATAACATTCTCGCAATACTTTGGGGGAAATATGTTTATATACATTATGTGATTTAATCTTCACATTCTGAAGAAACTTAGGGTGTGGGTTTTATTGTCCTCCTTGTTAAGATTAACAGAGGTTAACTAACTCCTATCAGCTCCCTGCAGAGAGAATCTGCTTCAGTTTCTCATACATTGTATTAGCTCCAGCTTCAGATACTCCCTTCTCACTTAAGACTTCCCTGTTTTCTCATCAAAATTATCCCTTCTTCCTTGTAACATTTTGTGAATTTTTGCATGGCTCTATAACTTTATATGTCACCCTCATATATCAGAAAGATAAGATCTTACCATAAGGTTTGGGGATTTAGCTCAGTGGCAGAGCGCTTGCCTAGCAAGCGAAAGGCCCTGGGTTCGGTCCTCAGCTCTGAAAAAAAAAAAAAAAATGATCTTAGCATATAGTGTTAAAAAAGGCAGAGACTCCAAATCCAGACTGCTTGCATTTGAACCCCAGCCCTGAAGCTTCTTGGAAGTTGTGTTAGGTACAGATGGGTACTTGACCTCTCTAAGTTTCCTCATGGTCACCCTAAGGATAAGAATACCATCTTCTGTGGCAAGTTTTTAAGGACAAGTGTGATCGTTTTTAAATGTCCGCCGCATAGTGATCCTTTTCAAAATGTTAAGCTCTTGGGCTGGAGCAGTAGCTTGCTATTTAAGAGCACTGGCTGTTCTTCCAGAAGATAAGGGCTCAGTCCCCAACACCCATGCAGCGGCTCATAACTCAAGTTGTGAGCCCTCCGGTCCAAGAGGATATGGCCAGAGGCTGTGCATGCATATGGTACACAAACATACATGCAAGTAAAACACCCATACACACAAATAATAAAATAAAAATACATGAAAATGTCAGCAGCTATTTGTGACATTATTGAATGTTTGTGTTTATCTTTTAATGGTCTGTGATTCCTCCTCCTCCTCCTCCTCCTCCTCCAATAATAGATTTTATTTTCCAGCAGTTTTAGGCTCATAACCATGTAAGGGAATGTGCAGAATTTCCCATATGGCCTCTGCTCACACGTACACATCACCTCCTCTATTACTCATCTACCAGAGTAGGGCATTTACTAAAGTCCACCTACCCGGATGAATTTCATTGTCTGAAGTCCACAGTTTCTGTTTTAAATAACAATCTTGTCTCAGTCACTGTTCTATTGATGTGAAAAGACATCATGACCATGGCGACTCTTATAAAACAAATACTTTAATTGGGGTCTTGCTTACAGTTTCAGAAACTTAGTCCATTATCATCATGGCGGGGAGCACAGTGGCACACAAGCAGACGTGGTGCTGGAGAAGTAGCTGAAATTTCTACATCATGATCTATAGTCAGTAGAGATAGAGGCTGGACCTAGCAGGGCCTCTTGAAACCTCAAAGCCCACCCCAAGTGACACACTTCCTCCAACAAGACCACACCTCCTAATCCTTCTAATCTTTTCAAAGAGTTCCACTCTCTGGTAGCTAAGCATTCAAACATATGAACATACGTGGGCCATTCACATTCTAACCACCACAAATCTTTCAATTTTACTGCATCTTCCGCAAATATTCTACCCTGGTCTGCAACTTCTCTTTATTCTCATGAAAAAGTAAAAGATTTGGATTTACAAGTCTAGTTTCTTCCCATAAGTTTCCTAGAACATGGCCTTGAAGTCATCACCAAACCTAAGGTTCTATGAATTTTTTTCCTATATTATCTCCTTGGGGCTTTCAGATTCCAGATCAGTGATCACTTGAACTTGTCTTCTATAAAGGATACATGGTCTCAATTCTGTCTTTTGCATATGAATGTCCAGTTGTTTCCCCACCTGTTTCTAGATATATTATCTCTTCTCCATTTAGTTGTTCTGTTCTTTTCTCAGCTGTGGCTGTCCTCCTAGCATCCTCCCAGGCCTAAAAGAGCCCGGTGGCTTTGGGTTGTTTTATCTAGGTCATAGTATTTTATGTATTAGTTACTTTTCTATTGCTACGATAAAATAGTCTTACTACCTTGCTCAGGCTGGCCTCTAACTTCCGGGTTTAGGTGATCTTCCTGTCTCAGCCTTCGGATTAGCTGGGATTATCAGCGTAAACCTGTATTCCTGGCCATCTATTTTTGTCAGTCCATGTGGGTTGTTATACCAAAAGTGTGCTTCCTAAAGACAACATACTGCTTGCCCTTATTTTATGACCCCCACCGAAATGCAAAGATATCTGCCTTTAGACCAGTACATGCAAAGTTATAATTGATACAGTTAAATTGATATGCGTCATATAAGGTACCATTTCTTCTGTTAGTCTGTGTTTCCGGGTTTTTTTTAAATGTGGATGTATGTTTTTCTGTATGTGGGTCTGTGCATGTGTGTTTTAAGGAGAAACATAAGCTCTTAACCCCTGAGCCATCTCTTCAGGCCCCTTTGTTTCTAGTATTGTTTTTTCTGCCCTCTGTAGTATTACTTTAACATTTATAGTATTTCACTTCCTCTGTTTTCTTAGCATTTTAGCTACAGCTTTCCCTATCTACTTAGTACCAGTTTTAACTATTGCCTTAGAGTTTGTAAATTGCATTTGCAACTAATCAAGTTCACTTTCAAATAATGCTATACAGGCCCTGGAAGACGGTGTGAGTAAAGGTACTTGCTTCCAGGTCTAGCAGCCTGAGCTTGATTCAAGGGACCCATTTGCTGGAAGGAGACAGCTAAATGCTCCATCTTATCTCCACATACATTTGTATGTGTGTGCATAAATAAATAAACAAATAAAGCCATGTGATGTCACAGGTAGCGTAAGTACTTTACAATTCAAAACAATCCCAATCACTTCCTTGTGTTCTTCACAGCATTGCCATAATTCATTTTACTTTTACCTAAGTATATGGATGCATAATTAAATACATGGCTGCCCTCTTCATTTTCAACAACATATTTATCTGCTAAATCAATTAAGAACATGAAGGAACAAAGACTTCACTTAACCTTTGTGTCTTCCTTCCTGGATGCTCTTCATTTTCAATGCAGACCCAAGTTGGTACCTCATCATTTTCTCCTCTTTAATCCACATCTGAACATTTCTCAGAATTCACTAGATTCTTTTTTCCCAGAAAAATCCATATTTTGCTTTCAGCTTTAAGGATAATTTCATAGAGCACTGAAGGCCAGGGGCCTATTTCCTTGCAATAGTTTAAATATACTCACATGATTTCGAATAAGGATTTAGATGAACATCTTAGTTTTTGCTCTTGTGTAGATGAAAAGTTGTTTAAAGTCTGTCTTTCTGCATTTGATCTGTGTAGTATGAAAAACATATGTATGTGTACTGGATGATCTCCATCTTGTCTATGTTTCTTGGATATCCCAAACCTGTGATTTGGTTGCCAACATTAATTTGAGTGATTTTCAGTTCTCATTGATTCAAATATTTCATTCTGCTCTTTCTTCTCTTTATATCCTCATTGTGTGTACATTCCTTCATTTGCAGACGTCCCACAGTTCTGGGACAGTCTTTTTTGAAGTTTGTTACAGTCTTTGTTATTGCTCAGTTTAAATTTTCAAGGTTTTTTGGGGGACTATCCTCTGCTCAGAGTTTTCAGCTGTGTCTAGTCCACTCACAAGCATACCATGGGAGTTCATTTCTGTTATGTGCTTTTCAGTCTTTGGGGATTTACAACATTCTGCACCTTTCTGCTTCTTCTATTGTTTATATATTCTTGCATGACGTCTACTTTACCTAGTAGATGCCTTAACATAGTGATTATAAGTGCTTGAATTCTCCATCGGATAATTCCAAGATGCCTGCCATACCTGAATGGGGTTCTGATACCTAACTCTGTCTGTTTGTTGGTTTTGCTATTTTGTTTGCTTTGTAACTTTTTCTTGATAACTTGACATTTTATACTAAGTGGGAAAAAAAAACTGATGTAAGAAGAACATTAGCAATGTGGTGGTATCATGTAAAAGTAGCAGGAGCATTCTAAAACCCTATGAGTAGGTAGGTCTCAGTCTCTTCGTGAACCAGAGCCTCTGGTTTGTAAGCTTCGCAAATGCCTCTCAGTTATCTCCAGCATGGCTGGATTTAGCAGCATTTGCTATTTCTCATCTTCCATTGGTACCCTGGAGGAGTCTGGAGTTGGATATTTTCTGGCCTCCATGTGGACGACAGCTGGAGTTGAGTGCATCGGTATCTGCTCACCAGAAGTTTAGGATCGTGTTAAATGGTTTCTCTGGAGAGCAGACCTTGTTAAAGACAGACTACTTTGGTGTATTTCAAAACAGTTTCTTTTTCCTATCTTCCTGCTGGAAACTGGGGGTTTACCTTTGATATTTACTGTGAAGTCCTCACAGAACTCCGGGAGGTAATGTCCACAAAAGTTGGAGGGTCCACCATGACTGAGTACCTCAGACTCCTTTAACACCCTGTGGAGGCAAGAGAGTCTTTGTAGTGGCTACCACTGCAGGTGCGCACCACGTGGAACATATGTGTTTCAGTTCAGGCTTTCCTCATTAGTTCCTTCTACTCAGGGCAAGTAGTGATTCTTCCTCCAATTTGCCTACCTGTGTCTCAAATCTCAAATTTACTTAGTGATCTCAATTCTCTGTAACAACAACAAAACGTCCGGTTTTGTTCAGATTTTTCACTTGTTTCTGAGTGGAATAGCAACTTCTAAGTTTCTTACATGACATCAGAAACCAGAAATCTTTATTTTTCTTAATCCCAGGGTTTGTTTACTCATGAACTTAAAGTACATTAGTTGTACTGGCTTGGGAGAGTTTTGCTATCTAACTTTTTTTCCCCCAGAGTTCTCAAAAAATGTGATTAATAAAAATAAGTTCCCCAAATTTTCTTTAGAATTAAAAATATTCCAGCTTGAATATTAGAAGTTTAGTTTAAAAGGCTGAAGCTTATCACATATGTAGAGAATCAGTCCTCCATTTTATCTGATGTTCTACCAATGTTTTAATAAGGCTTTCTAGAGAAAATGAAGAATTATCTTCACTTATGCTTTCACTGTTTGATAGATAAAGAAGACAAATCTCAAAGACGTTAGCCGTTTTCTTGCTTAGGGAGAAAACTGCAACTAAATCCAGGATGTCTGATATCCCGCTCATTTTCACTTCTTCTGCTTTGTTTCCTTACAGTGAAATGAGGAACAGTGTAATGTCATGACCGGAAAGCTAGGAATGTATTGATGAATTAATTAAAATAGTTCGTGCATGCTCCTTATTTATAAGGTCCTGATATTATTAACCAAATGAGTCACAACTATGGTCCTCAAAGGAGACAAACATGGACACAAATCACATCCTTGCTGTATGAGAAGCCCACCCAACATATGATAATCATTATGATGTACTGGTGAGGAAAATGCGGCCTTGAAGTCTAATGGAGATACACACAGCAGATTTTCTACTTCAGTTATATCTCTTAAAATGGATCACAGTTCATTAGGGAATTTAAGTCTAGACAATAGCAACTATATGATTCAATCATTGACTCCTTATTAGAAAGTCACTGTGGGCCAGGTAGTATGCTATGTACTATTATTCAAGATTGAGCAAGAGTAGATACCATTTCTGCCTTGTATGCCTTTTATCCTACTGCAGAATTTAAAAAGTGAAGTGAGAATAATTTCTCTTCTAAAAATACAAAGGAAATGGCTTCTACCTTTATTTTTTTAAACTTTGCAAGTAAAATAACTTAACAAATATCTGATAAAAGACTTAGCATGGGAATGGCTAAAAAGAGGATGCAGAAATCCTTCCTCAAAAAGCGACATCTTAGTTAATTAAAGCCTAAATGATTGCAACATTAATTTCCCTAAACAGAATTTTGGGAAAGGAAAGCTATCAAGGGGCAAAGGTAATATTATGTTTAAAAGACTCTAAGGGCCAATCAGCTATGCATGAGTTAAGAGTGGTTTGAATGTAGGCAACAGGGGTGGGCAGCTTAAGGTGCTAGAGTCTACACCAAGACAAGTCAAAGGAAAATTTTGTGGATGACTTCAATGAGGCAGGGAAGCCAGGAAAGTACAACAGCGCATGATTAAAACTCACTGACTCCATTGTAAGGTCAAATGGATGTGAGGACATGTGGAACAACCTGAAACCGAATGTAATTTTGAAGCTAGGGCCTGAAGAAGGAAATCGCAAGAAATACACCCTTTGGCCAAGTCCTGAAGAAAGACTGGTCTGTCCCAAGTAAGACAGATACATGTTATCCAGGAAAGAGCAAGGATGTTGTTTCAGCTGGAATCTCCAGCTCAGCCCCAATTCTCTCCCTCCAAACCTGGTGCTCCCAGAGAACTGCCAATAAAGCCCAGTTCTGCATTCTCAGCTATGATGGGGCTCCTCACCACCTCAACCCCTCCCAGGCTGCTCGATGCCCAAGACCCCACCTGTCATGCTGGGCACAAGCCCAACTTGTGGAGGACACATCATCACACCACCTTTCTCCTACAGGGCATTTAACTCCCCTCCTTTAAAGCAGCCATGTGATTTCTCTCTTGCCCCCCATCCCTTGCCTTGCTCTCTGGGGTCTAAAGGACTCGCCTGGGAGTGTTTTGCTCAAATATACCTGATTTTTTACTTTTTAAACTCTTCTTGACCTGGCTTACTGCATTGGCAGAGAAACCTATTATTGAGGTACAGAAATTTGTCAAACGTTTCAGGGTTCCTTGTAGAAGAATAAAATGCTCAGAAGATATAGATAAATGATAGATAGATAGATAGATAGATAGATAGATAGATAGACAGACAGACAGACAGACAGACAGTGAGAGACTATGGCTATAGCACAGTGGTCAAGCATGTGTGACACCATGAGTTTGGTCACTACTATCTCAAAGCAAACCAAGACTCAAGACCGAAACACCACCCATGATCATTCGGAGTATTATAATGAGATAGCTGCAATATAGATAACAAATTGACCAACTGTATAATGTTTATAAAAGGTTGGAAAGAAAACAGGCTATTTCATTTCAGTGAGCCAGAATGATTTCTGCTTTCTAATTATCTGAGGCTTGTTGAAGACCTTAATAGATAACAAGCTTCCAGATGTCAGATAAGGGCAACTAAGACCTCTCTGTACAATCCCTAGTAGAAATGACTTCCCAGCAGACACGGTCTTGGTCTATGCCCAGGCATTTCTTTGAGGAGCTTATGTAAGTTCCTCAAAGAGATGCCTGGGCATATACCAAAATGGTACCTGCCTATGTGATGCAACCCCATGCTGCCTCTACTTGCTGCAATTTTCCCTTGTGCCTCTGGGTGGTAATTACAGATTGTTTGATCTCGGTCAATAAAATACTATTCAATTTCCCCTAAAGACATCAGAGATGCAGTTATTGCAGTAAAAATATTTTCCCATGCCCCTATTTGAATCTTAAGCCTGGATGTCTACTCATTTAATTTCTAGCTATGTACATGGGCCTTTTTAACATACAGAATAGGTACAAATTAAAAGTATAAGAACATTACTCACATTTCCAAGGGTAAAGATAGATGGATGTTCAGCAAATTACACCTACCCTTCTGGAAGTTGATGGTGATGAAGCTACTGAAAGTTAACTTCTTGGTTCGTCTGCACTGGCTGCCCTCCATGACAGAGTCTATGTTCTGAAGGTTGGACTCCACTAGATGAAGCAAGAAACACCTACATTAAGAATGTGGGAGATGCCTTTGAAAATTCAGTGGAATTTTATTGTGGTGTCTAAATCACATGTCTCAGACACATCACACTTCAACCCTTGCTCTCCAAGGCATCCATCGTAAGGGAAGATTTCCCTGAAAAGCTTGATGCCACCCCTCTTTTCACACTTCCTATGTTATTATAGAGTTGTGCCTTTCTATACGGCAACCTACTGGGCTGTTGATAGTCAATTCAGTTGTAGAAGTAGCAGCCTTAGGAGAGACTCATTCACTCATCCAACGATCAAGCCATTCAGCACCATTGATGTATTCACAAAGAATTGTAAAGAATTTGTATACTGGCTCAGGACCATGTCCACCTGGAAATATGAATCCATTTGTGGCCTTAATATTTGGTGAGATATAAGCTCTAAATTTAGAAGCTGAATGTTTTCTCTTTCCCTTACTGCATTATATCATATGGAAGCAAACAATAGCTTAAATAAATATAATTGTGAAATGTAATTGATCCCATTATGATATTGTTAGTAAAACAGCTTTTCCAATAAATGAGGTAATACATATTTATGTCAAATGTATTAAATCTCCAAGATCTCTTTATTTTATTATAACTCTTAGTAAGTATGGTGAGGTAGATAAGTGAAATCATTTATAACAAAAGTTGAAGAGATTATAAAAATTCTTCAATCAAATTGCTAAAGCTTTAATTTACCCACTAACATATAAAGAAAAAGTACTAAAATTATTAAGTTTTATGGAATATGAGCATGTACCAAGTTAAGAGTATGTGACATAGAGAAATAGCCCCCATACAAACGTTATCTAATCCAGGGGACTTTATATAGATAAATTAAGAGTTCAATGATAGAGTACTTGAACAAAGCCATGAGCTATGGATACAGCAGTGTGGGTTCAGAATCTGTGATGCCTGGGGCAGAGGCAGTTTACATTAGGAAAGAGGATGCCACCATTTAGGTAACTCTCAGGTCATTACCATGGTGGCTTCTTCCCACTGTGGAGAGTTCTCTTTGTTCACCCCTTTTCTGTCTTGTGAATACTGATCTTTGTGCTCCCTTTAGAGAAGAGAGGAAATCTTGACTTCCTGGTTCTGATTTACATTTTCTTTTTCCTGCTCTCCACCAAGCATAAAAGTAGAGTAGGGTGTTTGCTTTCTCTCCTCCCTCCCCTTTTTCCTGATTTTTTTTTTCTCAGTAAACTAGACATTCAAAGAACTGGAGTCTCCAGGGTTTGGTCCCAGCTGTATCATAAGAGAAACCACTTTCTTTCTACACCTAAAGACACTTTCATCACTAGTGTCTTTCCAAGAGGCCAAGTTCAAACTTTCTTCTGCCTCAAACCAGATGTGACTGAACAAATGAATATCCATCACTTTACTATTTAAAATACAAATATCTATATAACACACAAATTAGAATAACTCTTGTTTTTCATTAAAAGAACAATTGTTCACAAAATACCCTTCGATATCAGGATACTAGTTTTCATAATTAGACCCCAGGAGTACATAGGCACAAAATCACTTCTTAAAATTCTAGAGTCAAATGTCACATGTGTGGTTGTGAAAAATGCAAAACTTAGGCATGAATGATCAACACAGTTACCCCATATATCTTAAAAGAAGCTAAAAAAAAAATGCTAGCTTCCTATACAGCATCATTTAAGTAATAATTATCGTTCCTGTTAATTACTTAGCTATTGCACCCCTAAATTATTCACTCAGAACAATGACATTAATAACATCTTGCTTGGAATCTTAAGGGGAGAAACAGCTTGCTAACTCTTGAGCATATTCTCCTCTCCTTTTGATTCAGCGCTCATTCATTCAGTGTTTATTCAAGCCGGCTTTGAATCAAACCTTTCATGGGATGAATCAAGAGTGATAATAAACATGAGAAGTGCACAGCTTCACACATTGTTTGTATACTTCGTAATTTCTATACTCTATTCCTCTATGCTTTCATTTAGTTTCATGATAAAATAACTTCTCAAGTAAATATTTTTTTTTTCTAAATGATAAATAGAAAAGAACAGCTGAGCTTTGAAAAGTCACTACTTTGCGCAAAAAAAGGGAAAAAAAAAATCAGTGTTCCATTTCCTGGTCATACGTCCCCACTGTTTATTCCATTCTTTTATATATATATATATTCATTTGTCCTTTATGAAAAAAGATTCATCAACCAGCAACTGTAAGTTAACTGCTGTAGTTCATACTGTGGCCTTTAAAACAGCTCAGTCTTTGGAGACAGTGCAAAGATAATGCTTTAGATGAAACAAGGCGGGACTGAGTCGCCAGATTGGGATGCAAGCATTTCACAGAGGACTGGGACCTGGGATGGAGTGTTAACAGCACAGAAGTTAGGAAAACAACTTAGTTGGGGAAAAGCACAATCTTGTCCCAGAGTGTTGCACGGATGAAAGGAATCATGAGGAAACATAATTTCTTTATTCCCACAATAATACAGTGGGATACCAGAGCCAGCTGCAGTTTTGCTAAGCATAAAACCCATGTCATCTAGAGATGTCATTCCCTAGCCTTCCCTCCAGATCATGTTAAATGCTGGCAGTGTGCTAAGGCTTGGTTAAGGAGTTATTAATTACTTGCGGGTTCAAATAGAACAGCCTTTAGACTTTGACCTTTCTTGCTCTTCCTACCTGAATGTAACCCCATGCTGAGAGAACCAGGCTCTGTGACCACAAGGTAATATGTGTGGTCTGAGCAGAGAGTTTCTGGAAGCCTGCAGCCCCGGTACAGGAGGAACTACACCATAGGCCATAGACTGCCTAAAAGTGTTTGTAGAAGGGAAGATTCCTTTGTTACTTAAGGCATTGCTTTTTGCATTGGTATTATACAAATGGAGTAAACCCAAACATGGTGGAAGAAGCCAGCATGTCTGAGCCATACCCACTAGATTCTGACTCTGATATCAGTCATCTAGAGGACACCCAGAGAAATTCCAGCTTCCTGACAAAGACAGGCTTCTTCCTGTATTTTAGCAATCAGCCATCTTCAAATGACAACAGTAATATCAATCAATTGGTATCTCTATTACGGGAGGTAAGCCACATTTTCTTTTGACTTCTCTCTTCCTCTCTGCCCTTCTACAACACAGGCAAGAAGAGAATTGCCATCATACCCTTACCAAAGTCAAACCAAAGACATCAATGATACGGCATAAACTGATGAGAAAATATTTTATACTTGAAACTGAAGTAGCATCTGCCAGATGACAGGCAGGACTCTAAGAATTTGACAGTTATTAACTCTTATGAGGTTTGTGTGTGTGCGTGTTTGTGTTGTGTAAATGTACACATATGTTTGTATGTAAATGAATGCATGTGTTTTGGGGGGAGGGGCTTCATTTGCATATACGCACCTGTGCTTTTGCATATGGAACCCAGAGAGCAACCTGAAGACTTGTTCCTCAGTGGTCCACATTTTTTTTAAAGTCTCTCATTCTCCTAGGATTTACTGACTAGAGTAGAATGGCTACCCAATGATTCCTCAAGGGTCACCTGGCTTTGTCTCCCTGGAGACACTGGGATTCCAATGTGTGCCTTCACACCCAGGTTTTTATGTGGGTTCTGGAGATATAACTAACGGTTTCATGCTTATAAAGCAAGGACATCACCAACTGAGCTTTTCCCTTATTCCCTAATCACGCAAGTTTCATAAGAACTCAATGATATGGGAGCAACTATAATGCCAGGTTGTAGATATGGAAAAGGAGGCATAAAAACATTAACTCACAATTGTATAGCTTCTGAGTCCCTATGCTGTATCTTTTATCTCTGGCCATCATGAATTCATCATTTACAGTGCTAACTAACTGAAAGAAGACACAAAACATTCCATGACACAGTCAGTTATAATGAGAATGAAGATGTTAGCACCATCTGGCTGTTCTGAGACCAGCTTGAAGAAATGAAGATCTAATAAAAGCATCTAGCATGAATTCGAATCCCATGGGCTGTGTGCTTGGTTTTGATCAGCAAGTTGCTTATCTTGCTTATCTGCAAACATCTGTTTCTTTATTTCTTAACTTCTGGGTTTATGAATTGGGGAATCTCAAAGTCTGGAACTCTAGCCAGTTTAAATATTATGATTCCATAAGAGCACTTTCCCCAAATATTCCCCTTAAACAGTTGCTCCACAAGACATTAAATTTTAAGAAGTCTCTCTGTTTAAATAAATTTGGGAAATATTAGATTATACGAAGTCCTTCTGAAAAATTTAATACAAAGACGTCCAGTGAAGGGGCTGGAGAGATAGCTCCACTGTTAAGAACACCTGCTACTACTGCAGAGGATCAAGGTTCAGTTCCCATCATCTGCACTGAACAGTTCACGACTCCTGTAACTCCAGTTCCAGGGGATCCAGCACCCCCTTCTGGCCTCTGCAGACACCTACATGCATGCAATACACAGCTGTATACATATACACATAAAATAAATGGGTATATGAGGAGAGTGTTGCTACATGGGATATAATTGTAGAAATGATCATCATTGTGTATTACAAGTTAAAACTTTTGGCATTGGACAATTTGAAGTAATATATTCTGATAGAACTATTCATAAAGAACTTTTTTTTGCAGTTTGTAGGTATCTTTGGTTCATGTAGTCATATATCATAGGAATAAAAAGACAGAAAATGCAAGTGTGACTTTGCCAAGTGCAACTTCCCTTTTCAGAAAAGAAACCTACTGATTTATTATTAATTTCTAAGTTTTCACATTTGAGTTTTGTTTGGATGATTGTTTCGGAGACTGGGTCTCACTGGGTAACCCAGGATGCCTTGGAACTTGCAATCCTCTTGTCTCTACCTCTCTTGGTCTAGGATTCCAGGTGTCCCTCATCACACGCAGCTTCACATTGGTTTTGCAATTCTTCCTCATGTAGTTGAGAATTTTGTTCTAAAACTTTCCTATCCCTGGTTTTGAAGAGATCCGCCATGAGCTAGTAGTGTCTTCTACTGAGCTCTGCATGATCTAGTGTGTGCTCACGTTCCTACGTCTTCTTCTCTAACCTAAAACTGTAACTATCAAAGAAAAAGATGAAAGGGACATCCTCTTCCCTCCATCTAATAGACATCTTCTTTCATCACTCAAAAGAAGTGGGAGGGCAACCTTTATGTATACAGAATAAAAAATAAAATCACACTTTTCTTAATGAGCTCATGAGCAGCGAAATGTCTGTTGTGGATAAACAGCGCTGCAAATACTAAATAAATACGCCTGAACATCTCTACCACAGGACAGGCTCTCATTAACCTTGCTGTTTCACTATTTGGGGTTTCATCAAACATGAAACAAGAATCTTTAATAACTCGCTTGATTACTTTACACTCAAGGCTCGGAAAGGACTGAGGGATTTAATAAGAGGTGCAACAAAGCATTATTCATTGGGATATTTTTA
Organism: Onychomys torridus; assembly: GCF_903995425.1. Taxonomy (NCBI): domain Eukaryota; kingdom Metazoa; phylum Chordata; class Mammalia; order Rodentia; family Cricetidae; genus Onychomys; species Onychomys torridus. Next base: position 19,977,364 of record NC_050462.1, read on the forward strand.
ATTAAATATTCCAGTTAGGTTTTTTTAAATGTGACTTAAAGATCTTAAAGATAATAAAGGCCTGATTAAGTCAACCAGTTCAGTCTGGGTCATGTGTGGACTTGCTTAGTATTAATGCCGTTTCTTGTGCAGTCTGATAAAAATACATCTCAACTGCAAGTCAGCATTTTCCACCTCTCTGGAAAATAGTACCTCTTAGAGATGCTTTATTTTGAAGCACTGGTTCTCCCCCGGTGAGAATGTGCTCACTTTCATTACTGGAAGTTAGATCTGTTTTTTAAACGATTGGAGATTTGCATTCTTCATTTCATTTGTAAGGAAAGGAGATGGCATCAGATTCACATGAATTACCTTTGTTGATGATTCCTAGCTGTCTAACATGAAAATAATAAAGAGGTAAATTAGAGGAATGTCCGTTTGCTTTGAGAAACTTCCTACCCTTTCCACAGATAAGCAGCTGAAACTGGAAAGGCCTAAGGAGTGTTCATTTTCATGCTACTCACAAACAAAACTTCCGGTAAAGGAGTTAAAAACTGAATGAAATCTGGATCTTGCTATATTCTCCAAGTATAAAAAAAAAATGACTCCATCTACCAAAGAGTTTAGAAAAAGACCGACAGGCAGCTGGATGAATCAGAGCAAAATGTTATCACCTCAATTTGAAAAAAAAAAAAGAACTGAGTATGAGATATCTAATATGTACCTGGCACTGTATTTAAGACAGTTTCATTATGCAGGTGAGTTAACTGATTCTCAATGGGTCAGTAACTATATGGTGAATCCCTTATTCTCTTGATCTTAGTTTGAGATTCCAGCTACAGCCACTTAGCTGATAAAAACTTACCTATGAAAACACAGGGGCGGCCCAGCAGTGGTGGTGCACACCTTTAATCCCAGCACTCGGGAGGCAGAACCAGGCGGATCTCTGTGAGTTCGAGGCCAGCCTGGTCTAGACAGAGCAAGAGCCAAGACAGACACCAAAACTACACAGAGAAACTCTGTCTCAAAAAACAAACAAACAAATAAAAAAAGAAAGAAAGAAAGAAAGAAAGAAAGAAAGAAAGAAAGAAAGAAAGAAAGAAAGAAGGAAAAGAAAAGAAAATACAGGGGCAGACGCTATTGTCACTTCGAGTTTTTAAAAGGGTAAATTATCTGGGTTCATAATCTGTGACTTGTCTTAATGAATCAACACCAGTAGTTATTATTATAACAGCTACTAGCAAAAGCAAATAGAGCTGTGCCTTTCAGTACACAAAGCACAAGTGATGAGTAGCCACTGAGCGTTTGAACAGCAGCCAAATCCAAATAATGATGTGCTGTAAGTTTAAAACAAGTCCTACAGTTAAAAGACAGTAACAAAAGAATGCAAGATATTCCAATTTTTGTTTGAGTCTAGATTAATATAAAATTTGTGGCATATGGATTTATAAGAAAAACACTTTTTAAGTTAATTTACTTTTATACTTTTTTTTTTTTTACTTTTAAAGAGGATGCTAGATTATTGAAACTACATACATGACTTCCATTGTGGCCCATATTATGCAGCTCTAATACATCTAACACCCAAATTTAGAACTATACTATTCAGAGTGCTATTCTAAAGGCATATGTTGTATATAAAATATTTGAAATCATAATGTTAAATAATTTGAGAGGCTGAAAAGCATTTTTTGTACTGGAGCTTTAAAGACTAATAAATACTAATAATTTTTGAAAAATTTAAGATATACTGGATTTGAAAAGCTTCCACCTTTAATGAATTTTCCTTTTGGTGTTCAGCTATAATCTCTGCTTGTTATATAAATTACTACTTACTTAGAATATTTAAGTGCCAGTACACAGTCTTTCTGTCGCAGGGTACAAATCTAAATATCTCGCTCTTAGATTATCTGTTGACAGTAAGAAATTTTCAACAGCAACAGAAGAACTATTTAAAGAAAAAAATGTAAATCAATTTACTGCCAAAGAAGTCAGTAAAGAGTTAAGTGTGCATTCTCTAAGTTGTAATAAGGATCGCCACCTTTTCATATCTTTATATACTGTATTTACCATCTGTGTTTTTTTTTTTCTTTATTGAGGTTAAATTTAGGGCCTCGTGCATACTAAGGGAAGGCTCTACCACACAGCTACGCCCCATGATTCTTTCTGGTTTTCATCTCGCTCCATTGCCCAGGCTGTCCTTGGATCAGCTCTGCAGCCTGGCAGGCCTCGAAACTGCAAGCACTCTATCTCACCTTCCTGCATCCTTAGAATGACAGGACTGATCATTAACCAGAGAACATTCTACCGGGTCTGAGAGGGATACAAAATCCCACCAATGTAACTGATTTTTTAAAGCTGTAATAGAGAGGCTGGAGAAAGAGCTGAGCAGTTAAGAGCACTGGCTGCTCTGCCAGAGCACCCGGAATCAATTCCCAGCACCCACATGGCAGCTTACCACCCCCTGTAGTTACATTATTAGGGCATCTGATTTCTTCTGGTCTCCCTGGGCTCCAGGCACACATGTGGTATACAGACATTCATGCAGACAAGACACCCATGCACATAAAAAGAAATAAATTAATTAAAAATCAATAATAGAACTAGGCATGATGGAGCAACGCTGTAATCATAACACTAGAAATCTGAAGCAGGAAAAATCACAAGTTTGAGTTTCCAGGCTAACCTGAGCTCTATGGCAAGACTCCAACTCAAAGGGGGAAAAAAAGAAAGAAAGAAAAGAAAAACAAATATCTAAAAGCCACCATAAACACTTAATGATAAATATTCCTATATTTACACAACTACTTGAAGTGAAAATATTGATAATCCATAGGAGCTATAAACCAGTATTATATGAGGAAGTCACTTATGAATATGTTCAATAAAACAGAGAGAAGCAATGAAATTTTTTTATTGGTTGCAAATACTACCAGTGGTAGCGTCTAGGTTCAAGTATATTTGTTTTATTTTCTGTGGGGTACTTTTTTGTTTATTTTTGTTGTCTAACTTTTATACAGTGGGTATAGAAGGAATGCATAACTTTTTAAATTAACAAATCAAACAAACTCCACCTGAAGAAAAGAATGGCGAGCCCATGGGGAGGCATCTGGATGGAGAATGAGGATAGAGAAAGGAATGAATCAGAGAAGGCTGGGCAAGAAAATACTGCCATGGTGAGAAGTCAATGAGACTTCTAACGTTGGGAGCCAAGCAGTCCTGAGTTCAAATTCAAGTTTCAAGTTACAAACACAAAGAAGTTCCTTAATTTCTTTAAACTATCTCATCACAAAACTATTTTTCAAAGGCATGCTGTAGAAATTATGAGATTGTTATGAAAAACAAGCAGCATTTTGTTTTTGAGTTGATGACAGATGATGATACTGATGTAACCTTCCAAGGTGTGATGAATCTTTTATTCTTCATTAACGTTAGTAGCTTCCTATACTTCATCTAAAATTCTTGCTGCATTGTAGCCCAAGGGAAGGAGCAATGAAAACCTAGAGTCAATGCTAAAGAATATATGCTAGGAGAACCCATAAGTTCCTGTACAAATTCAGGAGTCCAGATATATGATTATAGACAATACCCACTTCCATATCTATTAATGGCACCACATCTCCATTTATTATAAGCAACAACTCATTCAACTTGTAGATAAGTGTTGGCAGTATTCATGTTACTTTTATAATATGGTCCAGAAGTAAATTGATAGAATCAAGAATGACACAATGATACCTTGGATCCAATGATAACTTTGCAGGTATATTTTCATTCATTCATTCATTCATTCATTCATTTATAGAGACAGTGTTCTGCCTGCTTGCATGCCTGCATACAAGAAGTGGGCACCAGATCTCATTATATGGTTGTGAGCCACCATGTGGTTGCTGAGGATTGAACTCGGGACCTCTGGAATAGCATCCAGTGCTCTTAACCTCTGAGCCATCTCTCCAGCTTGATAAATGTGCAGTTTTATTAGGCAAAGAATCAAAATCCCAAGGTACTCAAAAGTACCATTGGGTGTTTCTAAAACATTAAAATATTAAAACATTAAAGAGCAAAAGGCCAGGTGTTCACAAAGCCTTCCCCAACATTCTAAAATTCAAGATTCTAAAATTTTTGCCTTGATATGATTAAAGATGTTTGAACTTCAGTGTCATAATTCTTATTAGTCTAGCACACACTTGCTAAAGAAATCCTGTTCAATATTTCTTCCTGGAGTTTTCTGGTTTGATAATGTATGCTTCCATAAGCCCTAGAGACTGATAACAGTCGGAGGGAGCTGAACAGCTTCCAGAGTACTAACATGGCAGTTCAGTAAGCTAATATATTTAGTTTGATTGTAGTCAAATTTTGTGGCTATTGAAGCCTTTTTCCTCTTTAGCATATGTTTAATCATTGCTATGATGAGCCTGGCTGCTGGACTCTGAGAAGGCCATCCCCTTGCTCTCATGCCCAAGTGCTTTACAGAGAGAGCAAGCCATAGTTGATAAATAATTGACAAATAAATTCTGTTCCAGCATTCACTTACTGTGATGTTGATTTTTAAATTCAAGCTGGACTACCTGTGATTTAAAATGTTTGAATTTATACACTAAACTTTGTTGTTGTTTTTTCCTTTCATACAAACTTCATCCAAGCCGCAGAAATTAATAAGTCTACTTTGGAAAACTTGTTCACATTTGACATTTGGAGCCTTGAAATTTATTTTTGAAATATAAGAGCCACCTCTTTAGAGCTATGGAACCGAGAAGAGTTGGATTTAGTAGCCAAATGCTAAAACATTATGTAAAACTTAAATTAGAAATAGGGTTCTTTTGCCTTTCAACAGCTTGTTAGAGCCTCACCCTGAAGAATCCTTGGCAGATTGTTATGCCAAGTCTACAATTAAGGAGGAAAAAATAATAAATCCTAGCTCACATACAGACACACACCACCACCACCACCACCACCACCACCACCACCACCACCACCACCACCACACTCTCCCACTATCTTCCAAGCAATTCAAATTTTCCAATAGGAAGTACATGAATATGGAAAAGAGTACATTTTCTTCAAAAGTACTAAGAAAAGATCTCTTAAACTTAATTATATAATTTAAAAATGACATAATTTTAAATGCAATTAAATTAATGAGCACTGAGATGACACTGCTCAATGGTGTAGCCCTCAAGCTTGATTTAAGAAAGGAATTAGAAGACTTTTTCTTACCCTGCCCCCAACTGTCATCACTCGACAAGCTCTAGAGTACGTCATTGTTGGTACAGGTACGTCTCTAATGGAATTCCATTTTGTCCTCTAACCTTGATGACTTCCTTCATTTTCATAGTTGTCTACCTTATTGTGTCTCAGAGCTGTCATTGAAAAACACAAAACAGTGAAAGTAATTTTTCTACAAATCTTACCACTTCTTTACTCCACATTGTGGGCCATGCATGGTATATTAAATATGGCTGCCATATCTTGGAGTTTCTTCCCATCAGACAAACTGTGTCCTTAGGTGAAACTGGAGTAGGTTATGCAAATGTTTCAGTTTAAAGTGTGAAAGAATTAATGCTGCACAAGTTTCAGAGCCCAAGCCTTAATAAACTGGTTGTGTCTGCTTCCTAGCCCTTAGAATTCCTTCTTTGGGACTCCAGGACGATTATTTAAATTGCTCACCTACCCTGGAAATAGAGTCCTTAAGGAGCAATGGGTAAGCATTGAATGAGAATACCCCCGTGAGCTCAGCTTCCCAGCCATTTATGGTGTGCACTAGACATGTGAGTAAAGATATCTTCATGCTGCAGTTCAGCACTTTTACTACTTCAGACTAGTGACCCCACTTAAAGCTGTATAAAACTGACATCACCCAGCTAAGCCTTCACCAAACCCCTGACTCCAAAACCCTATTGGGTCCTTTGTTATTAACAAGTTACCACAACATGTTGCTTGTTCTTCATTCTTCCTGACCACAAGAAAACATATTCTTAGACATCTACTTGTATGCATAGTTTCTTTTAAATTTGCATCTACATAGGCATTATGCAACAGATCTTTTGGGGTTTAATTCTGCTTTCTAAGATTCATCCATGTTGCCTTTTGATATTTGGTTCTCTGTTTCTAAGTGCCAAAATTATTACCACTGCATGTTTCTGTATCTCTAGAACTGCAAACCATAACACACACCCCATACAAGCTTCTCTGTCAGCCTATGTGAATATCTCTCTGGGATATAGTCCAAGGAGTGGGACTGCTGTATGGCAAGGTATGTACACATTTTGTTTCATTCGGTGTTTAATAATAACACCATTATATGCATGCCATGGGTACTGCTATGTCAAGAGATATTATACTGCTGGGCGGTGGTGGTGCACGCCTGTAATCCCAGCACTCGGGAGGCAGAGGCAGGTGGATTTCTGTGAGTTCAAGACCAGCCTAGTCTACAGAGCTAGTCCAGGACAGGCTCCAAAGCTACAAAGAAACCCTGTCTCAAAAAAAGAGACAGAGACAGAGACAGAGACAGAGATTATACTTCTTTCATCTTACTTCCTGATTTTGTTTCCATTTCTTTTCTTTTTTCCAGGACTTCTGTTAAACAGATTAATTTTTCTTCAATTGATTCTAAAGTTGTATGTTTTATCATATCCAACTAGTGATTAATAAAATATTAGGCAACTTTTAGTTACAAAGAGCAAAATAGTCCTTGACTCAGTACACACATTCTTTTTTCTTTTAATTTACTTGATACCTGAGCCACAGTTTCTCCTCCTTCCTCTCCTTGCAGTCCCCCATACTCACCCCACTCTCCCCGCCCCCGGTCCCCAATTCACTCCTCCTTTCTGTTCAGGAAAGGGCAGGTCTCCCATGAATATCAACAAAACATGGCATATGAAGTTGCAGTCAGACTAATCTCCTCCCCATATATTAAGGCTGGACATGATGACCCAGTATGAGAAGTAGGGTACCAAAACCCAATAACAGAGTCAGAGACAGCCCGGCTCTCACTGTTAGGCGTCCCACAAGAAGACCAAGCTACACAACTGTGACATATTTACAGAGTGACCCATGCAGGTCAGTCCCATGCAGGCTCCCTGGTTGTTGGTTCAATCTCTGTGAGCCCCTATGAGCATAGGTTAGTTGATTCCGTGGGTTTTCCTGTGGTGTCCTTGACCCCGCTGGCTCCTACAATCCTCAGTCCCCTCCTCTTCTGCAAGATTCTCCAAGCTCTACCTAATGTTGGGCTGTGAGTCTCTGCATCTATTTCCTTGAGTTGCTGGATGAAGCTTCTCTGATGACAATTGGGCTAGGCACCAATCTATGAATATAGAAGAATATTAATATTACATTGACATTTTTTTTCTCCAGTAGTGTTTGGCTCTATCCTAGGCCTCTGGGCCTTCCAGCTGTAGGTCCTGGTGCTCCAGGCAGTGTCAAGGACAGACTTGCTCTCCTGGAATAGGTTAGACCAGTCATTGATTGGCTATTCCTTCAATCTTTAGGGCACACTTATGTCAGAACATCCCATAGGCAGGACAGACTGTAGGTTGAAGGTGATGTGTCTTGGTTGATGTCCCAATCCCTCCACTTGAGATCTTGCCTGATCACAGGAGATGGGCAGTTCTGCCTACATATCTGGTATCACTAGGAGTCTTAGCTGGGGTATTTCTTGTAAATTCCTGGAAGATTCCTGTGTACCAGGTTTCTATGGTATTGGCATAAAAACAGACAGGTAGACCAATGGAATCGAATCTAAGATCCAAACATGAATCCATATACCTATGGACACATGACTTTCAACAAAGAAATCAAAATTACACAAGGAAAAAAAAAGAACATCTTCAACAAATGGTGCTGGTATTACTGGAGGACAGCATGTAAAAGATTACCAATAGCTCCATATCTATTACTCTGCACAAAACTCAAGTCCAAGTGGATCAAAGACCTCAACATAAATCCAGGTACACTGAACCTAATAGAAGAGAAAGTGGTAAATAATCTCCAATACATTGGCACAGGAGACAACTTCCTGAAGGGAACACCAATAACACAGGCACCAAGATCAACAATTAATAAATGGGACCTCATGAAACTGAAAAGTTTCTGTAAGGCAAAGGATATCATCAACAGGACAAAACAGCAGCCTGCAGAATGCGAAAAGACCTACATCAACTCCACATCCGACAGAGGGTTGATTTCCAGAATATATAAAGAACTCAAGAAACTAGACATCTACAAACCGAATAATCCAATTTAAAAATGTGGCACCGATCTAAACAGGGAATTCTCAACAGAAGAATCTCAAAGAGCTAAGAAATAATTAATGAAATGTTCTACATTCTTAGCCTTCAGAGAAATACAAATCAAAATGATGAGAGCCCATTTTACACCTATCGGAATGGCTAAGACCGAAAACACCAGGGACAGCTTATGCTGGAGAGGATGTGGCACAAGAGGAACACTCCTCCATTCCTGGTGGGAGTGCAAGCTTGTACAACCACTTTGGAAGTCAGTGTGGTAGCTTCTCAGAAAACCGGGAATCAATCTACCACAAGACCCAGCTATACCACTCTTCGACATATACCCAAAGGATTCTCAATCATACCTCAAGGACACTTGCTCAACTATGTTTATAGCAGCTTTATTTGTAATAGCCAGAACCCTGGAACAACCTAGATGTCTCTCAACTGAAGAATGAATTGTTTTAAAAGTGATACATTTGCACAATGGAGTATTTCTCAGCTGTTGAAAACAAGGACACCAAAAATTTGCAGTCACATGGATGGAACTAGAAAATATCATCCTGAGTGAGATAACCCAGACACAGAAAGACAAACATAGTATGTGCTCACTCATAAATGGATATTGGCTGTAAAGTAAAGGATAACCATGCTACAATCTACAGACCCAGAGAGACTAGGGATACTTCAGGTCAGAACTTAATGTTTCTATCCTCTGCTCTCACTGCTCTGCCTCCTACTTGGCCTGTGCCAGGCACTAGAGCACTCAGAGCATGTGAGCAAAGACATTTCCTTCTGTTCTTACATTGGAATGAAGTTCCACTGAAATAGAACTTGAAGATTGAAATGACTGTCCTCCGTCATTTTAGACCCATTGTTTTCCAGCAACCTAGAAGCCACATATTTTAGTTCTTCTTATATTTAAGCAAACACTCCAGAAATCAAGAAGCCAAATTCACTAAATCCTCTAACATTTGGTCTTTTATACATTCTGTTTTCTCCTTCAGAAACCCCAAGAGGACAGAAACTGGCTTTTTTAGAACTTTTCTTAGACCCTTTAGATAGCAAAATATATGAACATTGTTACTTATGTGTAAAGGTTGTAAATGGTACTAATTGTTATGATCTTTATGAAAATTCTAGACAGTAATTAATGAAATTAAGATAAGATTAGAATTAGATCCAAAAAAACACCCAAAGAAATCTTTCCCACAGAAAAATGGTATACAAGAGTATCTATGTACATACTTAAGCATTTTGTATTTTGCAATAGCAAAGTCCATTAGTGATCACATATTCACAGATGTTTTATATAGATAACAGTATGTATGTATATATGCAATACATATATTACATACATATTATGGAATACTATTCAACTTAAGATAATGTTTGAACATTAATACTGTTTAAATTGTTTTCACCTTAGTATCTAAAATATATTCAGTGATAATGTAACTTAACTTAATGTAGGAGAACTGAAGAATTTAAAAGTAGAAGAAAGGTAACAAATATCAATGAAGGCTATGAAGGACAATTTAATATTAAAATCATAGACTGACTTTTTTTATGAAAGGGAAGTCCTTGCCTGGTACTTTTTTGTCCCTTTCACTCTCTAAAGGACCTGGCATTTACAAGTTTTATCCCCTTTTTGATTGAATTCAAAAGCTGAAAGACATACATTTCTCCCAGATATTTATTAGATAATCCAATTTTCACATTGTCCCTCAACAAACTTATTCAATACATCATTAGTCACCTAGTTTGGTACTCATTTTTCTAACAGCCAAGTCCAAAAATAACTAGAGATCTGTTATATCTAGATTTCTTGGAAGTGACAACATCATCAAGTAGTTTTTAACATCCTGGTGATCTCTGTCAAATTTGGGTTTAAAGTGTGTAACAGAGGACAGGTGAGACTTAATTTCAGGATACAAACTTGATGATAGGAAAGAAGAAAGGAGATTTTACTCAAAGGGCATAATATGGAGATTCTGGAACCCTGCAGACTATGATCAAAATTTTTTTAGTTCTTTTCATGTTATTTTTGAGATTTTAATTTAATTACATCATTTTCCCCCTTCCCTTTTCTCACTCCAAACTCTCTAAAATATCCATCCTTGTTCTCTTTCAAATTCATAGTCTATTTTTTCATTAATTATTGTTACATGTATATACATGTATTTCTCTAAATATAACATGCTCTGTCTGAATAATATTACTTGTGCATATGTTCTTCAGGGTTGGCATTTGTTATTGAATAATCAATTGATGTGCTCTTCTCTGGGGAAGACTATTTCTCCCATTCTCAGCACTTTTTGGTTGTCTGTTGCTCTTTGTAAGGGTTTGAGACATTATGAGCTTCCCCCATCCACTTTTGCAAGTCCATTGTTGTCCTGGCTCTGTTCATGTTTAGGCAGCAGTCATTTTGGTGAGACTTTAAGAGTGTGGCTTCTGACACTGCTAGGAGACACAGTCTCACAACAAACTCCTTGAACCTCTGGCTCGTACAATGCCCTCTCTTCTTCCATGTTCCCTGAGCATTGGGTATAGGAGTTGGGCCCTCTGTCTGAAGTCCATGGTGCTTTCAGCAGTAGGGACTGACCCTACAACGTTGATGGTTGACAAAGAGCAATAGCCTATAGTACTTTTGGAGTCTCTTGGACAATTCTGACCAACAACTCAAAAGAGGGCTTTTTATGCCTGGTGTTGGGGTATCTTATTAGGTGGACTTTGGCTCTAGGGAGAAATATTGTTGATAAGAAAATTCCATTTAAATCTTATATGTATGTTTGTGCACAGGCTTACACGTATGACAGTTTGGTTTTTAAGGTAAATTGTTAATAGTATGATTCCTTGTGACTTTTTCAGACATTCTTACAGTTATTTTACACTTCCCCTCTGTGACAGTTATTCTTGGTTATCAACTGGTCTAGATCTGGAATTAGCTAAAACCAAAAAATGGGGGGGGGGGCACACCTATGAGGGGCTTTTGCTTAAGTTGAAGTGGGAAGATCTACTTCTAACCTGGATCTTCCAAGTGGGAAGGCACACCTTCAGGCCAGATCTCTTGAGGTGGGAAGACCCACCTCTAATCTGGACTACATCTTCTGCTGGAAACCAATATAAGGACACAGAAGAAATTTTTGCTCTTTGCCTGCTTGTTCTCTCCTTGACAGAAAGTCTATTCCTTCACTGGCATCTGCTTCTCTGGGATTCCCGCATGTAGTGAAGACCCATTGAGATATCCAACATTATAGACTGAACAGCTACTGGATTCTTGGACCCTCTGTTTATAGGCAGCCCTTCTTGGATTAGCTGGACCACACCCTGTCTTTCTAACAAATCCCCTTTCTCTATATAGAGAAATTCATCCTACAAATTCTATTACTCTAGAAAACTGTGGTTAATGAATTCTCTTTTGTCTGTATTTATCTCCCTTCCCCCTCCCCATTTAGCACTCCTCCATTTCCCCATTTCCTCATAACATCACTTGTACCCTGATATTCCCCTCCCTCTTCTTCCCCCTCACTTCTACTCCGGCAATGGTCCCTTTTAATTTTCATGGTTTCCAGGTAGTCTCATGCATGTACTTACATCTGAAGATTTGGAACTAGGCTCTTCCAGTGAGAGAGAACACACATTAGTCTTTCTGGGTCTGGGTTACCTCACTCAATATCGTCTTTTCTAGTTCTACCCATTTGCCTGCAAAGTTCATGATTTCATTTTTCTTTACAGCTGAATAGTATTCTAGTAACTTTTCACTGCTTGAAGGACGTTCAGGTTGTTCCCATTCCTAGCTATTGTGAACAGAGCAGCAATGAACATGGCTGAGCCAGTCTCTGTGAAGTAGGATGTCAACTTCTTTGGGCAAATGCCAAGAGTAATTTATCTGGGTCCTATGGTAGACTTAGTTTTAGCTTTTTGAGAATTTCCTGCACTGATTTCCAAATTAAGCATTGACTACACCAGTTTGCAATCCCATCAGCAGAGAATGCGGGTTCCCTTTACCTCAAACCTTAATTCAGCATTTTTTGTCAGTGTCTGTGTTGATCTTTGGCATTCTGACTGGGGTAAGATGAAATCTCATAGTTACACCAAATTTTTTTTTAATGTTCAGATAACTTCACACAGCTACTCGGTTATATTTAACATTCTAATTTTATACGATAAGTTGAGGAAAAATAATTATGTCCAGCACACTGCAAAAGTAGGAAAGATATTCAGCAGAGGTATGGGATTCTGAATCCTGAGATACAATGCTATGAAGTCTTATTAAGTGAGTATGTTAACCCTAAAGAAGCAATCCATAGAGACAGGAATATTCCAACTACACCACTGACCCACACATGAGGCAACAATCTCCTCACTTGGAAAGGCGTTCAGTTAGGGCCCTGAAAACCCTATCATCTACGCTGGCATCCTCCTCCATAACAATATTTATTTCATCTGTCAGATACTTGGACTAAATGAAATTCACAGAATTGCTGAAGTGTAGCCAATGTATCTAAACAAACAACTGGTACCTTGGCAGGAAGTTATAAACATTAAGGAGTTTTACATCCATTTTGTTTGGGAATTCCATCGAGACAAGAAAGCTATGTCTTGCATCTGATAGGCAGTCTTTCATTCTTTCAACAAAGTGAGGAAGATAATTATGAAACTGACAGCATGGAGCTCAATAAGGAAAACATAGACTCTCCATCTCAAGGAATGCCCACTGTCATAAAATAAAAGTGACTCACTGGGCTGGCCTCCAGCAGAGTTAAAAAAGCAACTTCAAGTCCTTCCCGTTTCATGCCCCTGTTCTGGAGTTGGTTACAGCAGCAATCCAGGATAGATCCACAGTATAGCATGAATGCCAAGGGAGTCTCCATCTTTGTCTGTGAGACAGACTTCAAAGCTTTCACAATGAGCACCAATCCCATTTCTGGAGTCACAGCTTCTGTGCTGCTTACTGAGTCTTGGAAGCCAAGATCCAGAACTGGATCCCAGCCTCCTGCCCAGCAGCAATTGCAGACGTATCTCCCTGCAGCCAGTGTGTGGTCCCAGTGTCTCCTGGAGTCATCAAAGATCTCAGACCTCACATTTTCAAACCAGCTGATAAACATTTTTTTCCTGTCTATCACCAGAAAACTATTTCAAAATAAAAGGAGTCTCTGGGAGGTGAGAAAAGGGGGCCCAGCACCCTCATGGGATGATCTTCCACTCCTATGGTGAGGAAGTTGACTGTATGGATGCCACCAAAGAAAGAATGTCTTCAGAAGATTTTTCACTTTAGTGTAGAGAAAGTAGTATTTTGCTCTTTCTCTTGTGGAAAGGAAAGTTGTGATGCAGGGAACCAGAGCATTTCTGGCAGAATTAGAATTACCACTGTGAGGTAATATCTAATAGAAATAGCTTGATGATGGAGTGATGGGGTTGGTCTTTCTATCATGAAATGTGTGGCAGGGCAGATTAGTTAATGTCATGGCTGCCAGAAAGCAGAAAGGTAAGTATTGACACTCAGCCTCTTTTCCATTTTCCCCTTTTTATTCTGTCCTGGTACCCAGCCTGTGGGATGGTGTAATTCACATCCAGGATAGCTTGTCCCCACTTCAGTTGATCCTTTCTGGAAATGCTCTCATAGGAAAGCCCCCAGTGTGTGTGTCTCAACAAATCTTCTAGTAAATTCTAAATCCAGTCAAGTTGACGATGGACATTCCCCATCACAGTGGCCTAAAGTCAGAGGCATGTGAGGCTAGTCTAATAAAATAAGATCGATGCCTGATTCTTTTGGAATGTGGCATCTTTGTCAAAGCAGATTTCCATGGTAAATAATCTTCATCTTCTTCAACCTGAACTTTACAATGAAAGAGGGAAGTAAAAGTTCTCATTTGGAAGAGATGATTCTCCTGCTTCTTTCTGCCTGACATGTAGATTCCTCCAAGTAGCTCTCATCATAAATCAACTCAGTTTGTATTGTCACTGGCCTCTCCCTTTTAAAAGGGAGTATAGTCAAAGAGTGCTCAAGATACAAAATTTAATAAAGGAAGAAATGAGTGTCTTTAAAAATGGCCACACCTTGGCCTGGACAGGTGTCTCCATGACAGGTAAGGTGACCTGCTGACGTCCCATGCAACCTAGGTCAGGAGCTCATTTTTTAGTAAAAGGGGGGGGAGACCTGTAGGTCCCTGGCCCCCATTTTGGGTAACTGTTGCTTTGCTTGCCGACCTTGACCTTGATATCCTCCCTATGCTAATTCCCTGTGAGATTCCACCCTCCTGAATGCTTAAGGGAAGCTCCTTGTCTGTGTATCCAGCATATTGGGCATTAACAGCTTAGACGCAAGATTGTAAAACTTCAGGAGTGGGGGTGGGGATTTAGCTCAATGGTAGAGCCCTTGCATAGCAAGCGCAAGGCCCGGGGTTCAATTAATCAACAACTCCCCTAACAACAAGGACCAGGGAGAGAGATCATACAAGGTCTGAGTCAGCCCCACAGTATCTCAAAGCAATGACCAAAAAAGGACCATTCCAGTAACCTCCTGAAATAGACCCAGACTTGCCCAAATATGGAAAAACAAAAATAAAAATGTATAAATGTAACTGCTGCTTGTTTGATCAATCATGTTAGAAATGACTTAGCTGTTCCTGGAATTTGCCTAGCTATGCTTAAAAGGACCTGCATGCCTTTGTCCCTGGTCGCCATTTTGTACAAGTGGTGGACCCCACATGCTGGAAAATAAACGCTTTTTCCTTTACAAAACAAAAACAGAAACGGAAAAAAAAAACCAAAAAACAACAACCAAAACAAACAAACAAACCAAAAACATCAGAAGTGAACTCCTGCCAACCGGGGTTCCCCCATTGTGCTATTAAGTCTGTATTTAAGACTTCTTCCCTTCTTCAATCAATGACATTCGACATTCCAAAAAAAGAAGAAGAAGAAGAAGAAGAAGAAGAAGAAGAAGAAGAAGAAGAAGAAGAAGAAGAAGAAGAAGAAGAAGAAGAGGGGGTCAAGATCATGATGGGGAAACCCACAGAGACAGCTGACTGGTGCTAGTTGGAGCTCACTGACTCTGGACTGACAGCTCAGGAACCTACATGGGACCGAACTAGGCCTGCTGAATGTGGGTGACAGTTGTGTGGCTTGATCTGTTTGTGGGGTCCCTGGCAGCAGCACCAGGACTTACCCCAGGTGCATGAACTGGCTTTGTGGAGCCCATTTCCCTATGATAGGATACCTTGCTCAGCCTTGATACAATGGGGAGGGGCTAGGCTCTCCTTCAACTTGGTATACCAGACTTGGTTGACTACCATGGGAGGCCTTACCCACTCTGAGGAGTGGATGGGGGTAGAGTGGGAGAGAGGTGAGGAGGCAGGAGAAGGGGAGGGAGGGGGAACTAGGGTTGGTATGTAAATTGGAAAAATTTTAATAAATAAACATATTTAATAAAAAAAATGGCCACACCATAAAGAGTTATTAAATGCTTACCATGTATCAGGCACTATAATTTAAAACTCAAAACAAAGTAAAAACTCAGTTCTAATGATTATAGGCTGGAGTATTTGGGATAAATCACCAATTAGTTTAATGGTTATAAGGCTTTTGGAAATAAAAGAATCCTCTATGATATGGAAAAATGTGTGGATTGCTTTTCAGATATGCATATGTTCTTATGTAGGTTGAATTGTGCCTTCTCCAAAACACTATTACCAACTCCTAATCTCCAGGGTCTGTGAATATGACCTCATTTGGGGAGGGGAGATAAAATCCTATGTGTATAATTGAGTAAATGTTGAACTGAGGTCATCCTGGATATAAAGTGGGCTCTAAGTACAGTAATCAGTTTCCACAGAGGTAACAGAAAGAAATAGACAACAGCAAAAAGCATCAAGGAAAGAGGCAACAAAGATTGGGGTTATGCTTCACAAGCCAAAAACCAGCTAGGCTTACCAGAAACCAGATATTTGAAACCGATTTTTCTGTAGGAGCTCCAAAGTGAAACACCCATACAGTAGCTTCAGACTGTGGCCCTCCAGTACTCTGAAAGTAGAAGTTTCTGTTGGCCTTAGCTACCTAGTGTGGTAAGTTATAGCAGTGCTGGGAAATGAGCACCATACTTTCAAATGCAGTACCTTTCATCCAGGAGAACAGGGTAAAGACCTGAATTAGATTATGTCCTGGTCAGTTTGTGGTAAGAGTACTTATAACTGAGTCATTGTACTGAAGATCAGCCATGAATTGTTTGCAAAGGAACTATGTATCAAGAGACACAATGCCTGTGCTCCAACAATTGGAAAACTACCAAATCTATGCTGTCCTACAGGTGAGTGGATATATATTTGGTTTTTGTGTGTGCATGTGTGGGTGTACACATGAATGTGCCATGGTGGATGTCTGGAAGACAGAAGGCAACTTTGTGGGATTGGTTTCTGTCTTTTTACCCTGTGGTTACCAGGAATCTAACTCAGATCATCACACATGGTGGCAAACACCCTTACCTATTGGGTCATCTCACTATTCCCCCAAATTGGGCATCTCTGAGAGTTACAAGAGCATAAAATTAATAACTATGCATTAAATATATAGCATAAATATAATCTTTATATTTATAAATTAAGGAAATTGAGACATGTAGTCACTGTGCCTATGAAAATAACAGAGCCAAAGAATACGAAAAGACAGATAATATCTTTCCCAGTAGAAAATTGTATTACTTGGCAAAGAATTCCAAAAGAGTGACATTTTATTAAACTGGGGCCTCTAACAAACATCCCTTCCCAAGGTTCTGTGTTCTATGATTTAGTTTCAAATTTGAATGTAACCATTTTCCCTACATGCTTTAGGAAGAACAATTATTGACTGTGGACTCTCTCAAGAGCTGCTTGAAATTCTGGCTCAATTACTTCTTAGTTTTAAAGCCTCGGGAAAGCCAATCAGTTTCATTGAGAATGGAAACATCTAGTGAAAAGAAAGGGTGGGTGTGGGGCCTAAATAAGAAAAGATATGCAATCAAAATAAATGCCCTTTTATCTTAGAGAAATCTGAATACATAACTATGATATTGGTTGTTTATATGATTCACTCAGTGAAATAATGGCCTTTGAGTTCCTGAGAAATTATAATTGCTTAGATTATTTTAGAATGTGAATGAACAGAGGATAATAAATTAATAAATGAAAAAAGAAAGGAACAAAGGAAGGAAGGAAGGAAGGAAGGAAGGAAGGAAGGAAGGAAGGAAAGAGGGTGAAAGGACAGAAGAAAAGAAGGAAGAAAGAAAAGGAAGGGGAAGGAGGGGGGAAGGAGGGAGGGAAGGAGGGAGGGAGGGAGGGGGAAAGAGACACAAACAGAGGAAGAGACAATAGTATGGTTATTTTTCTGTTATATTGATAATTTCTTCATAAAGATTTAAGATGGTGTCCAGGGAATATAATCTGACTTCAGGTACATTTTATAACAAATGTTCTTCCCAAACCAGTGGCAATTATAGAAAGGCTCTACATATATTAGCCTATAAATGCCCCAGGTACTGTGTAAAGATTTGCCCTCCTGAAATAAGACACGCACGCCTCGGGGACAGTTCATTTGGGTGATCAGGATTAGCAACTCAAATTTCTATCCACAAGTCTAAGTTTAATTCTTTGAAGTGTTCTAATGAAGACAATAGTTAAGGAGCGTAGATAATAACACTTGTCCTAGTTTTGAGGGTTCTCGTGAGAATCAAATGAGATAATAGGAAGCAAAAGCCTTAAAACCTTAATTGCTATTGAGTGGAAATTTCTATTAATAATAATGAGAGTCAATAATGACAACAACTATAGTGGAAAAAGTCAAGTCTCCTTGGCAGCAGGGACAAGAGATATATACTTATGACCTAGGGGCTATGGAGACTTTGCTTCACTCTTGAAATATGGGCCATCTGGAGAGCACATGGAATGACTTTAAAGAAGATTTTTAAGGTGCTAAATCAAAAGCCCCATGGCCACTAATTTGAAAGAATCAAAGGACTGGGGATTTGGAGAACATGGACAAAGCAAGCTGTTTTCAAACAGCAGCCAGGTATTGATAATGAGCAGCCGCCTGCCACAGTCCATGAGAGAGGATGTTAATACAAGATGCAGGTGGCCACACATCCCCAGGGTACCTGGGCATGCTTTGCTAACAGAGGCTCCTTTCTGCTAACCCCTCCCATGGACCATGCTTTCAGTAGGACAATAATTTATTGGAAAGTTGGAGTTGAGTGTTCTACCAGTATATTCTCCCCTCCCATTTCTAAGAAGGTGGCACTCTTTGTGATTATGATCTCTATGATCTCTCTGTTCATAGTCAATACAGAAGCAACCAGATGTCAATGACTCTTTCTGTCTTTTGTTTAAAATAAAGTATCTGAAAGGAATTATGTGAAGGAGGGAAAAGGAGGTGGAAACAGTGTCAGAAGAGCTATGAGACCCTGGGATGGGTTTGCAAAGATCAGAAAGAGAAAGTGTTAGGCCGGGTGGTGGTGGCACACGCCTTTAATCCCAGCACTCGGGAGGCAGAGGCAGGCGGATCTCTGTGAGTTTGAGGACAGCCTGGACTGCCAAGTGAGTTCCAGGAAAAGGCGCAAAGCTACACAGAGAAACCGTGTCTTGAAAAAAAAAAAAAAAAAGAGAGAGAGAGAGAGAGAGAGAGAGAGAGAGAGAGAGAGAGAGAGAAAGTGTTAAAACCACGCAAAGGGCTCTGCAAATTCACTACATTGGAAACAGGAGACTTCAAAGGGATTGTGATGCATACAGAAAGACAGATATACAGACATAAAGTCTGGTTCTCTCAAAGACCAAGATTTCCGTGGCAAACAGCCATGAAGAGAACTGAGAACTTAGAAAATGATATCTTACTGGGAAGAAGTAACAACACCTAAAATCCTATGGGTTACGTACAGTCTAAACACTGACAAGCTCAGATTGAAACCTGTCAAAAGGTGACAGAGATCTGATTTATTATCAGCCTATTAGGCTTGAAACTTTGAATTCGAGTAGTTCAAAGAAACATTACTTCAGTTGGTGCACAGGTAAGTCTGTAAACTGAACGTTGGCTATCCTTGCACTGCATCTGACTTTGAAAGCCACGGCTCTTTGACTATTTCACTCAATGCCTTCCATCCTTAAAGTATTCCCCTCAAAAAAAAAAAAAAATACAAATGAACAACAACAACAAAACCAATTTTCCTTATTTTTCTCTTTATTCTGTTTAACATAACATCTCAGTGTGACCCATTCTAGTTTAGAGGTAGTTATCTAAGCAGCACCCCTATCCTCACATATCCCCACCAAAACCCTAGTTTGTTTTTACCTTTTCAAGGAAGTAGGAATGAACGTACACGAGGTCACACCAATTAGAATGCTTGAATCCATAGAGAGATAAATCAGCAGCTCTTGACCTATGGGTTGACATCCCACTTGGGTTTACATATCAAATATCCTACATGTCAGCTATTACATTACAATTCATAACAGTAGCAAAATCACAGTTATGAAGTAACAACAAAATAATTTTATGGTTGGGGGTCACCACAACATAAGGAACTATATTAAAGGGTCATAGCATTAGGAAGGTTGAGAAGCACTGAGATAAATGTTTATGGAAATTTTACCAGTTTTCAGGACGGACAGAGGTCATACAGTTCTGCCCAGTCTTCCTGCTTGCTAACACTAACTTCAGAGAGCCCTGATTGTTGTTCCAAAGGACCTTGTGCCTAATCTCTTCACATCACTGTGTGCAGTGGCCTGTTTGCTTCTCAGCCTGACTCCTTACAGGATTGTGTGCATTCTGAGGGAATGTCTGGAGCCTTACCAGATACTTTCTGAACATGATAAAATCCTACGCCATGTATGGATATGACATTGTGAGTGGCATCTTTAGCTTGAAAGATCAGCTTGACCCTCCTAAAAGGATATTGATTCATAGCGTTAGAATGAACCCAATACATACTGAATTTAGTTCCTAAATACATAACAAATTCAGTAAGTGTTCCAAGAAGAAGATGAAAAAGGAGGGGGGGAGGGGGATGTGCTGTAGTCATCGCCTAAGTTTCATTTTGATTTTATTTAGAATTTAAAACCAAATCAAAAGTTTAATTACTAGTATACTCAGTAGTAGCATTGGTAAAATCAGTATATTAGCAGCACTCTAGCTGTCAATTGTCAGTCAAATTTAATCATTTTTAAAATCAGAATTTTAAACTTTGGATAGAATTTAATACAAAGTATATAAAGTCTGTGAAATGCAAGTTGGGGATTTAGCTCAGTGGTAGAGCACTTGCCTAGCAAGCACAAGGCCCTGGGTTCGGTCCTCAACTCTGGCAAAAAACAAAAATCAAAAAAATAAAAACAAACAAACAAAAAATAAATAAATAAAGTCTGTGAAATGCATTTTAAAAGTCAAAATGATTTTGTGCATCCAAATAGCTTTTCAATGCTTAGCTTTATTGACACTTTTTGTAATGAATTCTTGTGGGCATTTTTAATGTATGTGGATAATTTTTCTTTCTTCTTAACCCTAGTGACTTATAAAAGGAAGCCTTAGGCTTTCCAGCAAGTGATTTTTCATGCTATGCTTGCTGCTATTGTTAAAATTGTTCATCTTCACATTATGTAACTTTAAAAAAAAAAAATATGATCCAGGATGAAACCAGGCTTACAAAAATCACAACTTACAAGCGAATTATAAACATAGTCTGGATGAATTTATTCATTCGTTTATAACATACAATTCTATGAATCAAATATAGACATGATAATTTTAGATGCCTTTTGCAGTTGCTTCACCAACAAATGGTTTGTTTAAAAATATAGTTGTAATTTTAAAAGTACACGTGCTACCATAATATTTTAACACCCCTATCCTTGTGAAATAGGAGACAAAAAAAGCAGTTCTTTTTATTCCCTTAGGTTTAAAAAAAAAAAAAAAAACAGACCCAAAAATCCGTCCTGTTTTCATCTTCTTGTTTGTGAACCTTAAACTTTTTCATAGGCCAAAGGTTGTCAATCTTCCTGACAATCAAAGACACATCTTTAAGTGCTGCATTCTGCAGATCCATGACCAATATAAAGTGAACAGAATGATGAGCTTCTGCTTGAGGTTAAGGATTGGAAGCCTGCAGGGCGGGTACTGTGATCTTCCACGACCTCTGATGCAAACAAACCTGGGACCCAGTTGCGTCTGCACAGTCCCAGTGTCCGTCACTAGCCCCAGAAGAAGCATGCACAGCTGCATCTGTCTCTCTAAGATTGTATGAGCGCCTTGCCACTGAGGCACCATGCAAGGGTACCTGAAGCGCTCATGGAACTCTGTGGACACCAGTGATTGACAACTGTCCTCAAAAACCCATGATGAGGTTCTCTTTTTGTCCTTTCCTCCTCTGCCGTGGTACAGGCAGCCCAGATCCAGGCTGTACTTCCTTCTTGATGATTTTGGATAACCATGAGGTAAAATGGAGTTTGTGCGAAACAAACATCCATCACCTGCCCTTTTGCATACTCCTCCTGAATGCTTTTGGAGGCAGTGTCTCCGCTGCTAGTACCAGCTCCCTGCCCGTTGAAGCCAAAGCCTTAAATAATTTTCACTTCTTTCTTCCCTGCACCAGAATCTGTCTAATTGATAATTTACCAAGTGTCTCTCCTATGTGCTTTCTTACCTCCACTGCG
This sequence comes from Onychomys torridus, assembly GCF_903995425.1. Taxonomy (NCBI): domain Eukaryota; kingdom Metazoa; phylum Chordata; class Mammalia; order Rodentia; family Cricetidae; genus Onychomys; species Onychomys torridus. The sequence continues at coordinate 19,999,238 of NC_050462.1, forward strand.
AAGGTCAGTTCTCTAATGAAGGTAAATAATTACTCCCACAGCCGATGGACTGAAGCATACTCGTTGTGGTAGTTTGAATGAAAATGGCCCCATAGGCATAGAGACTGGCGCTCTTGGGAGGTGTGGCCTTGTTGGAGTAGGTGTGGCCTTGTTGGAGTAGGTGTGGCCTTGTTGGAGTAGGTGTGGCCTTGTTGGAGTAGGTGTGGCCTTGTTGGAGTAGGTGTGGCCTTGTTGGAGTAGGTGTGGCTTTATTAGAGGAAGTGTGTCACTCGGGGTGGGCTTTGAGGTCTCAGAGGCTCAAACCAGGTCTGATGGTTCACAGTCTCTTTCTGCTGCCTGCAGATCCAGATGTAGACATCTCAGCTACCTCTCCAGCACCGTCTGCTCCCTTGCTACCGTGCTTCCCCCCATGTTGAAAATAGACTAAATCTCTGTACTGTAAGCCAGCCTCAATTAAACATTTTCCTTTATAAGAGTTGCCGTGGTAATGGTGTCTCTTCACAGCAACAGAAACCCTAAGACATTCCTTATCTCCCGTTTAATTCCCAAATGTCTCGCCAGCTGCCTGCCCTTCTTGAAGCTTGCCATCATCCATCCCCACAGAACATTTCCAGTTCCTCTCAGCCTGAAGCTTATCTTCCTCCTCCGAATGTCACCTTAACCTTGTTACTTCCTGTGTGACTTTCCACTTTCAGTCATAAACATTCACATGTTTCATTTCCTCTATCAGCAGACACGCTCTTACAACAGTAACTTAGGTTTCACCTTAGTGTTTTGTTGACACCTTGCACTTTAGAGGTCTATGAATGTTTGTTAAATATTTAATGAATTGGATGGATAAACCAATACAAGATGTAACTTGCTATCGATATACTCACTGCTTCAACCTTTACCATCAGACATAGATTATATGTTAATCACTGTCTCCCCTATTTCTAAGTAAGAAACTCTACCAATTTGTCATATGCATAAGCCACCTTGCATAATCCTTTTAACAAGTGACCCACATTCATAGTCTTCCTCTTGCCTTCTGCTATTTGCATGTACACTCATGGTCTTCACAGTTCTTTCTCCTTACCATTTAGCTAGCCCCAAGGAGAAATATGGCAGTGCTATGATGTCAAATAAATTCTCATCCCTAGGAATTACACAGAGAACAAAGAAGAACTAGTGTGTAGTTTATCCCATGCAGTTGTCCCAGACTAAAAAAGCTCTGGTGTTTTTGTTTTTGTTTTGTATGTATAGTCGGTCAAGACTATAGAGGTCAATCTAATAAAGCACTAATTTTTGTAACACCTCCCAAATGTAATGTTCATCTTTCAATAATTAGGGAGCTAATGCTAGAGAAACAAGCAAGCAGCAGAACTGGCCTCAGATACATAAAGTCTGAGAGCTCCATCATGACCATCATAACCCTGTACTTCTGCTTCCCAGAGATTTGAGCATCTGGTACTCTAAGGTTAAGCACAGAGTGTAATAAAATCCTTCTGAGTTGGGCAAACTAGAGTTCAAAGTTTACATCTGATGCTCTGTGGCTCTGAGACCTGATGCAAGGTAGGTAATTGCAACCTTGTTTTTCTTATCTCTGACACCAGGAAAACTCTATGAGGACTGAATGTGGGTGATGCGTTTCATCAAAAGTCTCTGGTAAAAGACATCATACAGTGCACGTTCAGCACACAAAGCAAATCAAAGCAGAGGCTTGTAATATGGAAATGTTTAAATAGAAATGAGAAGCCAGCTGTATTATCTTCACCCTTGCCGTTCAAGCTGTGTGCCCAGCCATTTAGCTGAAGTCTAGGTGGTGTGGTGATTATTAGCCTAGGTAGAATCTGGGTCTAATTCTTGGGTCTTCAAACTATGAGCTGTGTGACTTTTAACATGTTTTCTACACCTTGAAGCCATCATTTCTTCAACTAGTAATTTATTATTATTGTTATTATTGTTGTTGTTAAAATTCTGTGTGTTGAAACCACAACCAGGACCCAGTGTGTAGCAAGCTAAGTGTAGTACTGCCTTAGCTCAAGCTGTTAGCTCCTTGGTGGGTTTAGTGCATGTAAGAACTTCCTTTTACTATCTAGTATGTTGCAAGAATCATTTTAATAAGCAAAATCCTAGATCGTTTCCAACTCCCTTGTCTCTCGGTGTAATTACTGTACTTGTCAACTTGCATCCTTAAGGTGGCTTCTATGAGCACAAAGTAAACCCACCAGCACATGGGACCTCAACTCTGCAGCTGCATGGACTTGAATTAGGCCTCCATCTTAACAAAGCTTGGAAGCAGATCCCTCCCACCCACCACCCCAAGTCCACCAATAAGAACTCAGCCAAGAAGCCACACTGGCAATCTTGTGTAATCCTGAGAAGAGAATCCAGTCACTCCGTTTTACAGAACTTCTGTGCTAGGAGATAATAAACAAGGGTTTTAAACTACTGAGTTCTTTATCTAGTAAAGAAATAGAAAACTAGTATATTTGATCGACTGCATGGGAATTTAATTTCCGTGGGAGTCTAATTGTTTTAACCTTCTTTGTAGGACCTCCCAGATTCTTATTCCATCTAGTTTTTTCTAGTTGCATTTTACCCTTCTGTAGTTTCCAAGTGGCAGTCACTCTTACAAAAGCAGGCAGTTAACTGACATTCCATTGTGGCTTTCATCTTCTGACTTCTGTTCTTAGAATTATTATCAATTGCTATGGCATACCTTTGCTACAGCTCTATTCCCTTCTGCCTTCTGTTAAGCATCTCATGTGTGTATGTGTGTGTGTGTGTGTGTGTGTGTGTGTGTGTGTGTGTGTGTGTGTGTCCTATTATAGAAAGGATAACAGCATCCTTGGCTGCTTACCCTAACTTTTTTTTTTCATTCCTGCTTCTTTAATAACCAGTTTCCCAACTCTGGTTGGAGAAAGGGTTTGAGAATGCTCATACTGAAAAGGATATAATGGTGACTGCAAAAATGACAACAGCAGCCATTTTTTATTAGGCTCTGGGTTAAATCCTTTCTACTCCCATGCATCCACCCTATCAGGCAGCTTGAGATAACCTCGATTTTTAGACTCACAAAAGTCCTCATGAGCTAAGACACTGTCACAGGAAGCATGTGTCTTGTGCAAAGCACTGCAACAGATAATTCTGGAGAAGATTAAAACCTCATATGATATGTGTCTCTTTATAGATTATTTTAAGGGAAGAGGATCAGTTTGAGGCATCCATAGGACACAGATGGGGAATTTATGTGAACAAGATGAAGTCTAGTATTTGTTCTTTTCTAGTTTTCTGCTGTGTTGGGGAATATTCCAAATCCTGTCTTAGTTTTGGGTTAGGTGACTAGTAGTAGGCAATAGAAAATTATCAGGGCTATGGTGGTAGCAAAATTTAGAAACCAATAAATCAATTGATTTTGGAATGCAAAGAAAGAGGTATAGTTGCCTGGAGGGCAGATGTAATCTCTTCTGTGAGGGAAAGTCTCATAAAGCAATTACCTCTTGGTGGCTGTCTGTGGAGAGAGGTCAGGCTCCTTAACATTCGTTAATGATTATCGAGTGTAGAAGTGTTTTGGAATGTGTCTAAAACTAATTTTCAAAGCCCAACTAAAGTATGAGACTCATCGAAGAGACAATTATTTGGACACAAAAGGGGAAATGGAGAAGGTAGAAGGAAAACAGCTCTCCCAGTTTTTTTTCTCTGATAATACTGATTTTACTTTTTGATCCTGTGGAACATTTTTAATGAAGCCACTTTTTACATTTAAGTAGTAAATACATGTTAGAGGAGATATTTATTTTATGCTCCATGCATTTGTCTAAGAGAATTAACTACAAAGATAAACAGAGTTAGAAATGAAATATAAATTCATAACATTGTGATTTTATTCAGTATTTTTATTAGAATCCTGTTTTTAAAATTTTTTGACTATATGGTGGAGGGATGTTGAAAAAATTCTGCAAAAGTGTGAACATGATTAACTCATTTCATAATAAAATCTACATTCAATTTTTCTGTGGTCATTGAGAATAAATCACTTTTTAATGTCTTATTACTCTAGAGATATGTTATGGAAACAATTGTAAAAATACACAAATAAATACTAATGTGTGGCTTACTTATGGAAACGCATAGGCATTTTCACTTTGAAATGCCATACATAGTGTAGTCCCCATGTTAATTTCACTAACACTAGCCAAATCCTTTTAATAGTCTAAATACAACTTCCAGAGTAGGACGGGCTGCCATTCATTTTTTGATTCAGTTCCAAAGTCCCTTTCAGAGTAATAAAAAACATTTTCTGAGGAAGCAGAAAATGACCTTGTTTCATTATTTAAGCAGCTCAGCCCCTTTGATATTTTCCAAGCTCATGGGGTTGGCTTAAAGGACATTTGACTTTCATAAGCGGTGTTTGGAAGAGTGATGATGTCACCATGGAGGTTGTCAAGTGTGGTTCTGTGTTGGATATTAAGAAGGAGAGAGCGAGACATTCCTTTAAAGGCCTACCTAGATTCTGCTCTGTATCCTAATCTTAGGGAAAGACTCTTTGGAAATTACCCAAAGGGAAACAAAAATATTTGCATGTAACAGCATCTTGTAGTATAAAAATAATATATGCATAAAAAGATAAATCACAGTCAATTAAAAAAAGTAAAAGTTAAATGTGATTAAACTGTATTTTTTATCTCTATTTTGTATTATCATTTCCTCTGGTAAAGGAATGTAGCTAAGTAATACACGCTAAATATCTTAAAATTATGTTGAATGTGGCTGTTCAAAAGGTATGCTTGAAAGGTCTTATAATATGCATGTATTTTCTCCATCTTCTCCCAAGCTGAGGAATTAAACCACCCAAATCCTAGTGTACATTTCAAGTGTATCAGAGTAACTGAAATAATGAAAATGATATTTAAAACATGTTCTGCCATATTGTGAAAAAAAAAAAAAGGTTGCAGTGTACACACTCTAATGAAACTGTCTGAGTAGGGGTATCCATTCTTTACATGTAAGTCCCCCAAACTGTGATCATTTCTTACATTTTCAGAGAATTAAACAAAACAGCCTTCAGACCTACTTGTTTTCTAACACACTGATAGCCTCCCGCTCCCTTTCCTCATCTTTACCAACTGTAATTTCTCTCATCTTCTAAGCTTTGTCAACTCAGTGCCCCTCTGTGTGTGACCATGCCTCTTCCTCACTGGATGCCCCTCTGTGTGTGACCATGCCTCTTCCTCACTGGATGCCAAGTCTTGTGCTGGTTTTCTCCCACTCAACCCAATGCCAAGGCCTTGACCTCAATCTTCACATTTTACCCAGCCCCTTTTCCAGAGAATACCTTTGCACATTGCAAGCGATCTCCTCTACACAACAGCAAAGCCCTGCCTTTACTACAGTTCTTTATCCAAGTGTTTCATAGCCACAGGACATTGTAGGCTTAAAATCATGGCTGTTGTTTTAATGAAGCCTAAGTGCCTAGCTAATGCTTTATTTAATATCAGCATAAAACATGGAAAGACTTGAAAATATTTACAAGTTAATAATCAATTTTTCATGTCCAGGCTGACCTGGACTTATAGTCTCCCAGCTTTAGGCTTCTGAATCTTGGGAACACAAGCCCCGTCATGGGGATTTTTTATTTGTTCTCTCTTGGTGTGTGTGTGTGTGTGTGTGTGTGTGTGTGTGTGTATTGTGTGTGTGTGTGTGTGTATTGTGTGTGTGTATTGTGTGTGTGTATTATGTGTGTGTGTATGTGCACAAACACACTCATGTGCAGGTGACCAAGTCCCAAACACTTGCACATGCTGGATAAGAACTCTACTATGAAATTCCATCTCCTTAAATTTTAAAACTATTTTAAAAACAGTCTATTCCCTGATAGAGGATAAAGGAATTTTTTATGTCTTCTTTCTATAATCATAAAAATTCCAAACCACATTCATTTCTTCAGAAAGTAAAAACAGAGAGTCAGTCTGAGTCTGAGAAAGTCTTTCTTTTTCAAAGTGTTTTAAGGTGGATCCTCAATTATGTCATGTGGAGAAGAATGTCTTCGTTCTAGATGGCAAACAGAAGAACCGTTGTCAGCAGAATGGACAGAATGGGTCTGGAAAATGCTCAGCTATTTTGAAAATAAATGTCAGGACGTCAGCTCCCCATTTCTCTGGCCCCAGGCTATCGTTACTTGGCCATATCACACCAGTTAGAGCTGGCCGTATATGTTAACCCCATCAGACGAGTCAACAAAGAGGGCTAGAGATCCTGCAAATCGACTTTTATTTCTTTAATGTCACATATGTAAAGAACTCACTTGTTTTTCTTCCTAAATGTTACTTTTGCAGACTTGCAATTTATTATTGATTTATATCTATACAAGCAATAGCAACAGTATGCGCAAATAACTCTATTAGTTCTCAGTCAGTAATTCTGGACAATCAAATATGACAGAGGTGGATAAGAATGTAGATTTGATGGACAGGTGAGGCTAGTGTTCATAAAACCTTTATAATGGAAACACTGGTGCTAATGCATTTAAAATTCTATCCCTTATATTCTTCCTTTTTGCAAAATACTAGTGTAGTTGTAATTATTTCAAGCTAGTGACAGAGATCAAGAATAAATAAGATCAAATTTAGTTTCATTTTTGTAGCATGCCCTGCAGCAACCAGGCAAAAGACAATACACCCTATGATAACTGTATAATTTCCACTTAAAATCTCATTGTCATTACATGTTACTTAAAACAGCACAGTCTCTTCTTAAAACTTCCTAGAAGGCTTTATGAGGGAGTTTTGGATGTATATATCTAAAAGGAAGAGAAGCAGATGAGGGGGGCATTATTTTATAGCCCATGTATTTTTGGTACATTATTTAGGCAGCTAAATCAATTCCACTTTCAAGTTGATGACATCAACATCTCCTCATACAATACAGGAAATATGAAAACCCTTAAATGTCACTGAAAGATTAATAGGTTAACATAAGATGTTGACACAAGATGTCATATATCTGATATAAGATATCTGAAAGTACCATTATATGTAAAAATATAAAGCATCTTTTGCTCATAATAAATGCATGTCTTTACTGTGTGTATATACATGTGCATGCAGTAAGGGTTATATTTATGTATAAAAATGTTAGAAGCAGATGTACAAAATAGAAATGTGGTTTGTCATTGTGCTATGGGATTTGGGATAATAATTCGTTTCTTTTTAATGTACATTTCTAAAAGTATTAAGTAAATTCATTACAAATATTATTTCCCTAACAGGAAAATCAAATAAATATATTATAAGTAAGATTTGTGGTCCCCTAGGAACAAAGATTTAAGCATATTTTATTGTGTAATACATGGCTTCGCATCACTTAAAGTATAACATAAAACTTTCTAATCTTTTGACAACAGGACTGCATATATGTAATTGATCAACAAAATTATTTTTTAGTTTGAGTGCATTTTTTCCTTACTGAGTACAGAAATGAATTGGTTCCTCAGAACCCTAAGTCCCATAGACTTGTCTTAATCTTGGAAGCAATCATTTAAGGGTGGATGAATTTTCAATTTTCTTTTTAATCAAACCTGTTATTCAGAAATCAGGAAAGGAGAACTTTGCAACCTACTTGTCCCTCTTGTCTCCTCCAAATGTGAGGACTGGGCATATCAGAAATGCAGAAACACAAAGTTCATTAGCCAAATGCAGAGAAGAAAAGAGCCATAATGCAGGCACATGTGCGTGCACACACACACACACACACACACACTTACACACACACATAGTCAAGGTTGTCAAATCTCTTAAGAAATAGTTTAATATTCGAAAATATTTTGCTTCCACTTAAAAAATGTGTAGCTATATACATATGTCAAAACAGAAAAATAGAAAAAATTGGCCATAGTAAATCACTTAAGTAATGCTTAAAAATAATCATTGCATTGTTAGAGTTAATCTATATCATTTCACTATCATAACAAGCCCAAATGTCATTTTCATGATTGTTTTGAAGTTGTTCTCTTACAGCACAAAAGTACCCACATACTTAAATTGTAATTTTTGCAATCTCCTGCACTTCCCCTTTATAAAAATAGTCACAGTAAATTTGGTTAGTTGTGTATATAGTTGTGAATTTCGTTATTGGTGTCTCTTCAGTGAGATCACAAGTAACTCAGTGCTAAAGCATGCTCTCCTTTTGCTCACTCTCTTAATGAAGAAGGTGTGCTGACATTACTCATGAATGGGTGCTGGCATCCAATGACTCAACACCACATGATTCACTTTGGAATTTCTACTTTTAAATAGAATTTAAATATCACTTTTAAACAGTATTTTAAATATCACTCTTCATAGTATTGCTTACTAGTGTTTGAGGAGGTTTAAAGAGTTATTATTAAGAACTAGGCATTTAGCAACATTCCTACCCCAATACATAATATTGGTCATTATGGTATATGAGAAATACCACATCTTCTAGAATAAAATCAGCCCATGGTTATGTGCTTGTTTAAAGACCTATCTGGGTGATTTGGGGGAAATTATCTTAATCACTTTGAGATTTCATATAAACATCTATTAAATTTTAAAATGCATGTAAACATAGCTAGCCATGGCTAGAGCTCTAAATGTTAAGTAACACATATAAGGTGCCTGGGATGCAGAAGAAAGTCCTGACATATTTGGTCCCTTTAAACAGAGACAAAGCGAGCTTAGTTACCTTGGTTACCTACTTCCTATAAACTTTCATACCTTACAAACTGAGACCATCATCTTAAATGTAAAAGTGCATGAAATTAATGCTATTTATGTGTTGTGACAAGATCATAGATCACCTGTGCCAAAACAATAAGTTGACTACTAGTTGAGCACTATTTGTGGCATAGTATCATTGCCATATACACAAAACATTATCTCCATGGGAGAAAAAGAAGGAAGACATAAAGAATCTACAGACAGTGGAAAACCATTAATCCTGACAAACATAATTTGGCAAAGCAACAGAATACGTGTTTTTATTTATGAGAATGTTGACAATGTGTTGTTCCAATCAAATGACTGAGATCTTGAAAGCACCTGCAAAGTAACCATGCACCTGACAGGCTTTATCATAGAGTACCATCAGGGCTTTGAATTAGCTGGGTAAAAATATGATTTATTCAACAACAAATCTGGTGACATGTCCAATTGTTCTATCTTTAATTAGTAAAGGCTCCTACTCCACAGATATGAACTGAGGTTAATTGGGGTCTCAACATTTAAAAAGTATGGATTTATATAACACAGAAGACTCCTGTAGTCATCACTGTGTCACCAAATTTATGTTTGGGGTAATCCTTTTTTATTCATAGATAACAAAAACAGGTAAACAAGTAAGATGCAAACAGCCACAGATATTTTCCCACAGAGCTAATAAAAATAATACCAAATACTTCTGCTAACATGTAAAACTTCTCACTTAGTAGTTAACATAAACCCAGAGCTCCCACTGATCATATTTATGGGAAGGAAAAGCAATGAAAACCCTGTTCACATAGGTTGTTAGAGTGAGGCTGAGCGAGGGAAGATAAAAGGGCAGGTCAACTCACTTTCCATGCTCTGACATCATCCCATGATGCCATTGTATAAAAGCCTTTTGAAACAGCTGGAAGAGAATTGCACCCAGCGCTGACCTCCACTTGATTTGGTAAGAATTTAGTCATTTAGGTGATGTGCTGTGTAGCTCTCCCCTTTGTGTTCAGAAATAAATTGCCATGTCAAGAAGACCTATGCTTTAGTGATCAACTCAGTAGAAAAAGAAATGAATGGAGTAATTTCCTTCTCCAATGAAGTAGGAAACTAAGCACTTGGTAGAGTAATGTTTAGCATCTCTATAGGGCCACTTCCATACCGCTATGAAGGATGAGGCAACGTTCCATCCACTTGTGGCTGCATCCAAGAGCAAAATTGATTCTATGATCAGCATTTGTTCCAAAGCACCTGTATGGGAAAGAAAGGAAACTGGCAGCTTAAGGAAACAGGTCTGGCTTAGCTTCATTTTACTTAAATCTCTGTTCAGCTCTGCCTGCTCTCAGCAACAGGATGCTCAATTTGTCTCCCTTATGCCCTTTTTGCTTTCTAAATAGATACTATTCTTCCTCCCATAACAATATTTGGTTGCCTCAAGCTATTATGTCTCATAGATGAGCAAGGCCCTTCCTCGTTTTACTCCCTTATCTCTGGCTGCAACATTCTGTGTACCCAGCATGCAATTTTAACTGAATGCAGAGAACAATTAGATACCCAGTTTCAGAATACAAACTAACAGCAAATTTAAAGATCTTAGTTGGCTTTCATACCTGCTCATAGAACCTGGCAATACTGTGTTCCATAACACAGAGCGGGTGTTCCATGAGATGACCAGAAAAGGGCTTGGGTTTTATAGCTAGGAAGAGAGTGAGGAATGCAGTTTGGAGCTCAGTGGTAGAGCATTTCCCTAGCATGTACAACATGCCTCCCATCTTGTGAAACACCATCAGTCCAAACCAATAGACTCCTGCAATTAATGGTAAACATTACCTTCTTTCATGCTTTTAATGTTTTGGTTTGGCTGTGAAATATCTCCCACAGGCTCATGCTTTAGCAGTTAACTTTAAGTTAACGGGACTACTTTCAAGGGCTATATGCTTTTAGGACACAGTGCCTGTTTGGTGAACATAGGCCCTAGGGTTGGATCCTGGGAGTTAAAGTCTGATCCTGTTTCTGATTCTATGCTTTTTTTTTTTTTAATCATCCAAAATGTGATCAATGCTGCAAGCTTCCCCTGCCTCAGACACAATATCATTCTATCCTCACCAAGAGTTTTTGGGATTTTTGTTGTTGTTGTTTCGTACAATTACCATCTTAATCCAAGAGGATGTATTTTGGCCCATGATTTCAAGGACTATAATTCCATTTAAAACTTTAGTGCATCTAAATACATAATTATTTGCATGATTTTATATATATATATGAGTATGTACAGACATACTCATAGCAATGTACTAAACACAGCATTTTAGGCTGGCATAAAAGAGCAAAGTAGGGAGACAGATTCACAAAGTTGAAGTTAACCTAGGTGAGGAAAATGGTGCATCTTTAACCACAACCCAAGACAATAATCATCCTGAGAACTTGATATCCTCAATGGCTGCTTGAGTCCTGCACCTGGGTAGTTCTTGCTACTCACAAGGTTCTCTTGGTCTCGATGTCCAGTCCATGAACCTGGACAGAGAAGTACAAGAGCGTATGTCCTTGGCCCACCTCTGTTACGTGTTTCTTAAAGATGTCCCTACCCTACAGTTCAAATCTAAGTAATATTTTATGTTGTAAACTTCCTCAACTGAAGACAGCTTTCCTAAAGTTACAAAAGGAGCTTTGGCATTTCTTTCTGGAATTCTGAGGAAAGATGTTAATTATTTGCCAGACTAAGAAGTGGCTTACTAAGATAACCTGTTTAATGTTTTACCGGAATCTGACTTTTTTTTTTTTTTTTAATTAGCCACTTTGAAATAGGCCCAAGTCGTTACCACCCATTGTTTCTATTTTATCTTGTTTTTTTTATCTTAACTGCTCATGCGAACACATCTTGAAAAGGGAAAATAAATAAATAAAAGTTTATCATGTTGAAGTCGTTACCTTCGTGCAAGCCAATATTTGCAGTGCTGTCCCTTCAAGTCTATGATCTCTGTCGGGATTTTTGCCTGGGTCACAGCTCTGCTAAAGCCTGAGGCCTTCTAGGAAAAGGCTGTGTCTCACTCCACCAACTCTGCTATGCCAATGCCACTTCTGAAGGAGCTATGAGTGAGTCAAAGAAAAAAGACACAAACGAATCGTAAGAATACAAAAAAAAAAAAATGCGCATAAAGAAACATGAATGATCCCAATTAAGTAAACAGCTAAGTGTGGACACCTGAGTTTGTGGATGATAAAATGACATTAAATTAAGATGAAAGTATTGTTTTAACTGAAATAGCTACTTAGATATGACAGTTCTTGCTTAAAGAGAGTTTAACTAATTCACAAATTTTCAACCACTTTCCTATTTTCTGCCTAAACACTCAATTTAGAAAACGCTTGCTGGCCAGGAACAATGTGCCCTCTGGATGTTTCTTTCAGCTGGATGGCGTTGTAGCAATGTAATGGAAACTATATGCATCATCTTATTCATGACAGAGAGTTCTGGTGCACATGTATGAAACTAATAAAAAGTAGAAAAACACTTCAATCTGATGTGTTGAGATTCTTTCTAAATGTGGAATCCACACAGAATGAAATAGGATTAAAATGCAGCTAAAAAAAAATGAAAGAGGGTTGCAAATGCAGGTGAGCAGTAGGGTGCTGCCTGGCACACATGAAGTCCTAGGTACAACCCCCAACAATGAAAATAAATAAATGGGAGAAAGAATGAATAAATAATTTGAGAACCACATGTCCAAAAAATACCCCATAAAGGTAAGTTTCTGCTTAAAAAACCTTTGTCTTGCTACAGCAACATACACAACAATTGTTCAATATCCAAATATAACATTTAAAATGTAAATCCTGATTGTATATGTATAAATGTAATGTAATTTATTGAAAGCATTACATAAGCATAAATTATAGAAAGGAAAATTCTCCCATAGTAGAGTAAGAAGATCTAATCCTGATATAAATATATCTTACTATCTCAGCCTCCGTTTGCAGAGAAGTTACTTTTCCAGCCCATCCCCTTTAGTCTATATGTGTCCTTAAAAGTGAAATGTGTGTCATATAAACAGCATATACATTTAACCTATTCATCTCTATACCTTTGGGTTAATGAATTTAAACCATTTACATCCAATTAAATGTAATACAAGTTACATCACTGTTAGACAAGGATGTACAACTGATATATTGTTCATCATCTTCTCTTGCACTTCTGTTCCCCTAAACTCTAAATACTTGGCAAAGAGATATGAGTATGCTGAGAGAGAGAATAACTCATTCTGTACCTCTTAAGCCTGTGCCCATCTGACTACCAGCAAATGAACAATCAAAGACCGATTGACTTCATTGTTTCATCTAATTATGTGAATGAAAAATGAAAAAGGAAGTTTCCATTCTGTGAGATATAGTAAGCTAACTAAATTAGAGTGATTTATCTGATCAAAGAATCAAATTCTATAAATTATCCCCTATGCTTTTACAACCTGTGGTTTTCTTAGCTCCACCTTCTAGCTATTGCTGGTGGCTCCAAACCTAAGCTAGTCATTTGTTTTGGATGTAAAACTTTATAGTCTTTAGTCTTCTACTGACTTGAAAAATAACTACTCTAGAATAATCTGGAAAAATCTGACCTAATTTCAGTTCCTCACGTAAAAGACTTACTAGCTTTCTTTTCTGATGAATGAATATGCTGACTTTGACTCATGGTCATATGATATGTCTTCTATCTCGGTTTTCTTGCCAGATGTCACTACTTTTTAACCACCCTTTTTTTTTTTCATCAAAACTCAAGTCTGTGTTTCTGATTATCCCACAAAGAGTTCCATGTTTATTTCATAATATCCGGAAGAATTTTTTTTTCCATCAAAGAAGCTTTATTAGTATTGCTATATGCCTGGCAGAGGGAGGAGCAAGAGAGACTATAAAGAGGAAGAAGCTAAACAGAATGGGAAAAATGAATACTGATAGAATCCTCAAGGTGCTAAAGGGATAACCATTTAAAATTACAGTACTCTTACAGTCTTAATTACCCAAGAGAAGAATCAAAGATCACATTTAGAAAATTCAGCAAAGAGGGAAATGGCAGCCATGTAAAGAGCTCCTGAACACTTCATGGAAGAGTAGAAGTAAACCAGACTTGGAAGGGCACAGGGTGTTGAACACTGTGATAAAGAAAACAACTTCAAGGTTGACATGAGCACTCAATGGTGATGTTTCTCCAACTTTGAGAATGAACGATTCAGAATATACCAGCAGCCAAGGAGGCGAGCAGAAGGGTGGAAGTTGTAGTGCAGAGAGCGAACCATGCTGGCAAGTCAGGGAAATATCAGATAAAGAATTTCAAGACACACAGACCAAAACCTGTTAATTGTGCAAAATGAAGCAACAACCAGCAAAATTCCTCTACCACTTGCTATAGTTGTTTCTGTGCCAGTAAATGTGAGATGCCCCTGGTCTTCATAGAACAACTGATATTCTAGAGGATCCAGGTTCAGTTCTCAGGTTGTCTGGTGTCCAATCACACCAGGATAATAAATAATAGATAGATAGATAGATAGATAGATAGATAGATAGATAGATAGATAGATGGATGAATACATACATACATACATACATACATACATACATACATACATACATAAATGGAAGAAGAAAGGATGACCTCAAACCCCACTTTACTCAGTGTTAAGGAAAGTGGAGACAGAAACCCCACTTCTTAGTGTAATACAAAAAATAATGGAAAGGTGGCTGCACCCCAAATGATTCTGTCATCAAAGGCAGGAAAAGCTGAACTCCTAGAATGAATTACTATTGACAGAAAGTTGTGTTTGTAGATTCATTAGTTTTCTCAGAAACTCAAGATGCAAAAGGAAAAAGGACAATCCATCACACACATGTTCTTCCTTCTTCCTGGATTTCTTCCCCCCGATTCCCATACACCCCACCCCACTTCAATGTTTTGATTTGACAATTTAAAACCTTTCAGGGCTCAATTTTAGTTAACAGAGTATCATATTCCACAAGTGTGGTCTCTATTGTACTCTCTCATAGAAGTCTGTTTTTTATTTTTTTCACATATTTCTTTTAATTTGCAAGTGTATTCTTATTTACATTTTTACTTATTTAAGTTTCTCTTTCCCAAAATGATTCTATTTTGGGGAAAGAGAAATCCTTGTTTGTTTTGTTTAGCATTTTATGCTTACCTTACAAAGAAATGTCATATTTTAGATGGCTTAAAAGTTATGATAAACATATTAATGAACACATTGTTCATAAGGAAAACTAACACTGAACTATGAACGACTATGTTAGTTCAATTTTCAGTACTGATTAAGAGGAAAGATTCATTATAGTTCATACTTTCAGCACCTTTACTGGGAGTTACTTGAATTGATGCTTCTGATTCCATATGGAAGCAGAGCATCATGGTAGCAGGAATATATCAGAGGCTACACTACCAGACAGGAAACAGGAAGAGAAGAACCCACCAGGGACCAGTTATAACCTTCACAGTTACCCTTCCCACCCACCCCTAACCTACTATCTCTAAACTAGGCCTCAATTCCTAAATATTTCTAGAACCTCCAAAAATAGTGCCATCAGCTGGGGTCTAAGCCCCCAACTCATGGACCTGTTGGAGACATTTCATCTTTAACCACAACAATCAGATAGACTCTATTTATTCTCTTTGAGCTGCTTGATATAGGGTAGCCCCACCCAACATCCTAGAACAAAGAAGGTGGGTATTTTAAATGATAGTGTTTGCTACTGAAATCAGGACAGCCCTCAATAAGCTGAGGTGGTTTTTGCTCTTGTATGCTAAAAGCATAGTTTGGAAGACACTGGGTATTGCAATGTATGGTGAAAATGGCACCAACCAGACATTATATGAGTTCCATAATTGTAGGTTTGAAGAGAACATCCAACTCCTCTCCCTGTCCCCATATGTTCTTTTGAGATAAGAAGGTAAGAGACTATTACATCTGTGTTGTACAGGAAGAGTCTGAGGTTTATAGAGGGTAATACATTCCTTCATAGGCTTTTGCCTAATAAATACAGTCATGGTCCTATAAGCCAAGCCTTTGGAAAGACATACAAAACTTGATCCAACACTGTGTAACCAACTCATATAAGGACTGAACCTATGACCTTGGCCTAATGAATACCACATTTCTAGTAAGGAATTTGAGACAAGTGACTATTAATCATAAAATGTCTAAAACATAGCCAACTAATTTCTTATGTAATTTCTATAATAAGTGCAGCATTTCTGGGTCAAGAACATTTTTCTCTGAATTGGTATTTTCTTCAGATCTTTGTTGTGTTTTTTGTTGTATTCATTTTATTTCTCTTGTCAAGTTGTTGCTGCTGCTGTTTATTAATTGTCTTCTTGACACTAGCTCATTATATGGGTGACCTCTGTGTATCTTTTGAAGTTCACGCTGTCATTCTGTGACCTCCTCCACAGACACAGGGGACAGGAATGCTTTCCTTTATCTTTTGTCCTGATGGAGGAAGTCAAGAAACAGTCGATTGTAGGTAATTATAAGCTACTGAGTTCAAAAAATAAGTCTTGGGACAAAGATCTAAAAGTATGTTTTTTAACCGCAGTGTAATGAATACACACACACACACACACACACACACACACACACACACACACATGTATATGTATATATATAATTAGTCATTCTTAAAAACTGAATATTTTCAATAAATATATTTCCTTTGACTGTTTGGGAAAATCATCCCATCTCCAGTTTTCTTCCTGTATGAAAAATCTGTCAACAGAGTCACTAATGGCCAAAACCTAAGATCTGTAAGCTAGGAGAAGATAAAATATTAAAAACAGCCGTTGCTTTCTTGCTTTCACATTAGAGAATTTTAACTTCAGTTCACTCATGGAAGCTTCTTTGAGTGACCAAGAGAACAAAGCAGAGTAACATGTCCGGAAAATGCCACCTTCCAAGAATAAATGGGCCAAGGAAGGTCTGTATCATTTTTCTTCCAATTTAGGAGGAAGAATAAAGGGAGAGACAACAGAGAAAGCTATTGATTTGGGATTTAGAAATTGTATTCCCATTGATCTCAAATGTAAGATGAACTGTACTTAGCTAGTCACAACCTGAGAGTCAAGAAAATAATTTGTTTGTTATGGTCAGCCAGTTCAGCTCTTGTTCACATGTAATGAGGCTTTCCAGCCACGGCTGAGCCTTGGTCCTTAGCCATGCTGTGTCTCATGCAGATCTCAAGGGTGAGCCACACATTTGGAAGGCAGATGGAGCAAAGAGCAATGAGCCCCCATTCTAATACTCCTAGGGGGATGAGAGTACTTTATCCTTTTATGGATGCTCATTTCTCTTTATTTCAAAGGACTAAGTGTTCTTTAGCTACCAAAATGATCATTTTTCATGCATGGATGACAAAAGAAAAGCACGAAGCCTTCTTGTCACTGAGGCTTTTTAACTTCAAGACCAAGAAGAAAACAATCAAAGAATGGAAAGTCTTCCTCCAGTAAACACTTTTAATGTGACTATGTCCCCAAAGCACAGATCCCATAATTAATCAAAATCCAAAAGAAATAGACCATTGGCAGGAAAACAGAAGGCGCTGAAATTGGAGGTAGAGGGAGGGGAGTCTAGATATATTGAGATAGGGCAGCTTCATATCAGGGTGTACAATGCTGGGGAAACATTTAATAAGCCTCAGCCGTGGTGGAATTTTTGTTCTCCAGTGAATAATGAGGTAGATTATGCATCATAAAAACTCATTAAAAGAAAACATTCCATGTACGAGGGGGAAAGATGATTCTGAATGTGGAAGCAATGTAGCAGTCAATAGCTCAAGTCTTCACAGACAATGGAAACAAGGGGTCTCACACAAGCCCAAAGCAAGCAGAATGTAAAAGGCATTTAAAGTAAGGCAATTTTTAGGATTGTTTTTTAGTGGATAGAAGGCAACAACCAAGCTGAAGATCTGCCTATATAGGAAAAGGATGTAGTAGGCATCAAAATTCATTTAAAAATCCACTTTTAGAAATAAATGTGAAAGTAGACATAAGTGAAACAGCAATATAGAAAATTTCTAAACAGATCATTATCAGCCCAGAAGAGGTAAATAAAAGAGATAAACAGAGAAAGACCAGACAGAATAAAGAAAGTAAAACTGAATGTATTTCAAGCATCCTACCATTTCACCAATAAATGACACACTTGCATCTCAAGGGGCAATAGAAAAATCAAAAACCCTGATGAAATATCTGGTAGTTCAATATTTATATATTCTATAAAACAAAAATTTTGTATTATGAATGAAATTACTTAGAGATTAAAACAAATATTTTGTAAGTCACAAACTGCTTGCTTAGTCAAAATGAAAAGGTCACGCATGAGACCTAAGGAATGTAATACACTATAGTTAGAGTAAACTGGGCGGGGGTTATAACTGTTTCTGCCTTCATAATATAGACATTTTATTAGTAAGGTGAGTGGAAAATAGTATTTACAAATAATTGACATTTTGAAATATTTTATATTTATGAATATACTTTAAAATCAAGAAAATCAATGAGTATAAGATCCAATTTTAGGATTTTGGAAGGAGACAAAGGTCCAAGAGAGAAAATGGAAGTAAATTACTTAGATAAAAGCACAAGATTAAATTCAGAAAAAAAGATAATTGTTGAAATAACACAGTTGATCTAACACACACACACACACACACACACACACACACACACACACACACACACAGTTGACTGAACTCTTAAGAACCTAATGAAGCCCAACAGCAAATTCAACACTTAGAAAGGAATTTTGCAAACAATTAGAAGAAAATGTAAAGTGTACGAGAATTTGCCTTCAAATATTAAAATGATGATTTATATGTGTATGTTCTGGTGCTGACATGTTTCAAAATCCAGGGCATTGTCAGGATATAGCAACTGTCCTGTTCTCTGAAATATTGGAAACCATCCATTTCCATAAAAGTTACAGAGGTACACATGAGTGCTCAAACAAAATAAATTTACTCAAAGTTTCTGAGCAAAAGATTGACATTTGTTTATGTTTGTTTGTTTGAAAGCAGGTCTCATGCAGCACAGGCTGAATATAAAATGTCAATCCTCTGCCTCCCAAATGCTGGGATTGCATGCACGCCCATCATATGTAATTGTCTTTTCAAAGCCACATTCTTTCCATCAGTTTGCATAATCCTAAACCATGAATCATCAACCTCCAGCTTATAGTCATGTCTTAACAGTAATTATGCAATAATCCTCACTACAGTCACCCTCCTTCATGGTCTCTAACCTCGTTACTCTCTTTAGCCTAAATTCTTGATCTTAGCCAAAAGGCCGAGAAGAGATTCTTTAGCCTACATTCAACATGATAGTACATCCACGGTTCCTTCAAAGTAATTATGTCTGTCTTTAACTGGATTAAAAACAAAAAACAACCCTACTCAATCATTTATAAGAGTCATCTAAGGATGCACACTCCCTTTCTTTATCTTGTCTTTAGGGTGATTAAATGTTGAAGGGAGAGGAGAGGCATAGGCTCTAGGCATGCACAGAGGGGCATGTGTGTCACGGTTATCTCTCTGCTGGCGGCCAAGGCTCAGATCATTCAGTCCCATTGGATATGAAAGGTAGGCAGTCACCATTGTCATCATCCATCTCTGACCACCTCCTGCTTCTCATTTGCTGCAGAATCCCTTCAGTGTATGTCTGGGGACGATTCACAGACACTCCAGCTCTGCTGAGGAAGTCATTTGTCCCGCTCCTTGGGTTTCTTCTTTAAATACGGATGAGAAGACTTGATGGTCAACCTCTAGCGCTTGTTTTCATAGAGTCTGCCTCCTCTTCTCAATGGGTGTTCTTCCGTGTTGACATAACCAGCTAAGAAGTCCTTTCTACCCATAACAGTCCTCTGTGAGAGACTAGACGCTTGTCTTCTACAGTTACCTAGCTGTTCTCACTCAAAAGGAATGACCGATGGGTAGATCTCAGGACCCCAGTGCACTGAGTACTAGTAGCTCCCTGTTAAAAATTTCTCCTTTATCTAGCTCACTGGATGGTATCTAATTTCTCCAATAGCTCTGATACACCATGATGCCTGGGATGAATGTGAGAGTAACTTCAGAGCCTCAGAAAAATGCTTAAATGTGCAATACGTCGTCAACAACCACTTAGTGTTTAGATAAAATAATGGACTCTGGCAGGAATCCAAGCCTCGAACCTTTACTCTGTAAACAAACCCATTATGTAATTTAAATGTTTTTCTTCTTTACTTGAACAGTAAATGTGTATGATCCCAATGGTGGTGGTAGAGAATGATAAAGATCCACACCTAGGTCATTTGCAAAGTTTTGTGCTTGAGTATTGGAACAATGTGTTTAACACCTCAACTAGTTACTTATATATACAGTTTTAAGAAAAAAAAGACTTACCCTGTTAATCTATTCACTTCAAATTTTAATGGCACATAAGCAAGTCTGCGTGGGATATGTAACTGATTTTGCCCTATTCCATTGACACTCAATTTACTCAAAATCTAGCATTCCCAAAAAGCACTGAGCAAAAGCCTGAAGTCATCCTACATTCCTCCTCTCCTCTCAGCCCTTTCAATGGTCATTCGCCAAATATTTTCAGTTCTACGCTCTGATAACTTTGGCTTCTGTCCTCTGTCTTCCCCTCTTGTGGCAGATGCTTCCGTTTGGTGGTGTGGTTACATTTGCTACAATGGCTTAATAACGATTCCATTTTCTGCCTGCTGTCTCCACGACGTTCCGGCATCCGCTCATATTAATTGGACCCCCTGAGGACTCTTGAATAGCAGCTTCCCAATACTTTCAGAACCCGGCCCCAAACAGTATAGAATGGAACCTGGGTCTCCAGCTCCTGCTTCATTTTCCCTACTGTATCCTTCTCATTCCTGGTGGCCACACCTGGGAATCCTAGAATTTGTCAGGCAAGCTTTGAATTCCCAACGCTGAACACATGTGTCCCTCTTTCTAGAATGCACTTCTCAACAGAAATTCTTACTATCCTTCAACTTGCGGTACAAGTGGCATTCCTTCTCGGGAACTCCTTTTCTCCCCTACCTCTCATTCTACTCCTCCCCCCCTCCAAAGCAGATGCTGTCTACCAAAGCACTCTCCTAGGTCCCTAAGGACGCTACCCCTGTGAGGGCACCATGCTGAAATTGTTTGTTTATCCTTAGGGGGCAAACAACTTAGGTTAGTGAATGTGTCTATATTATCATCATGAGTTCAAAACTTAGCACAACGTTAAGTAGGTACAGTAGCAATCTAAAGATTCAGCCATAACTGAGAGTTTAATAATCACAGTTATTTATTGTCTGTGAAATCACAAACAAAAAACCAGAACTGTCTTAATTTTCATCTATAAAGTTGATTTCATGTTGCACTTACCACTTAAGGTCTGTAAAGAATTAAATCATATCACCCAATGGAGTTATTCGCTCAAAATGTTTAGCAAATTTATTTTCCTACAGCCTTTCAGTATTACTGTGTGTCAGGTATTCTCATCGGTTGTATTGCTCATAAGAAATAATCTTTAATATTCTTACCAAACTTCATGAGATCTTAAAGTTAGTGTTACCTTCTAATGTTTAAGTGAAGTAATGCTTATAAAATGTGTAGCAGAGCATGGATGGCTAATACCCAGTAAGTTCAGTGTAGTTAATATTTTTATCCATTTTCATTTTAAACAGGAATTAATTGATTATTGCTGTTGAATGTGCAATGTGCTGAAGCTAAAAATAGATAAGGTATTATCAAGATTTATACCAGGCATCTGTGTAGAATTCAGAAGGACTTTTAATTATATGGTGTAATAATAGTTAGCAATACACTTATCTAGGGCAATGTATTTTGACATTCTTCAGCTACCTTGGCACCTTAAGCATCAAGGGAAGCAGAAATAGCACAGAGAAAAAGAAAAAGAAATTAAAAAATGACTTTAGAGAAAGCAAAAGAAACATGCGTTCCATTTGACCTACATTTATAAAGGCGAGTGCTGCAAAATAGCAGCCACGAAGAAGCATGGCTCTCTCACAGATGCTTAATTCATTGACTGCGTTTAAAGAACAAAACGATGCATATTGCAACTGTGAAAACCTTGGCTGTTCAGAAAGGAACTTTCTCTCTGATTTACGCTTGATCAGTTTTGACAGAGAACATGTGCTCTAACAGCCACAGCTGCTCTGAAGATTCATTTCCTGTTTGTTTAACATTATCAATAAAGTGAATGGAGCATCAAGGACAGACAGATCGGTGCCTGCCCTGAGGGTAAAGACAGTTTCCAAATGGGTGGACAGCAAAACCTTAATAAGTACATTATATTTATCTTTTGACTCTCAGTTATGTTTGGCTCCTCAGGAAGGATGGCATTTTCTATGTAGTATCAGCTCAAACCCGAAAGAAATGTCAGCAAAACTGTTTTCCAAAGAAATTAAACACTCTGCGTTCTTCATTTACCTAAGTAGCTTAAAACCCTTTTTTGGAAGAAGCCAGAGAGTGAAACATAAACATTGTCCTCAAGCAAAGCGCATTCTTTTCAGAGTTAGCACTGATCACTCTGGGATATCCAACTTATCTAGAAACAACATGGAGGTGCTTCTGGTATGAGGAAGAGCCATGTGACATATCAAAACTCTGCTTTCTGGGACAAGGTGGGTAAAACCAAGCAGACAAAAAGTCTTGAAATCAAAGCACAGCTCAGTGGCTGTTCTAACACAGTCATGAGGTACAGGGTCCGCTGAGTGGAGAGGAAGGGACAGACGGAATGGAAAAGGAGCCACCTATGGAATTCATTACAGTGCACACTGCGTAAAACAAAAACCAGGGTCAAAGCCAGCCCCAGTCTCCAAACTGATCTTCCTGTGACACCATCCAATTACTCATAAACTCAGAAGACAGGATTTTTCTTTTCTTTAATTTTCTTTTCAAAATTATAATATAGTTACATTTCTCCATTTCATTTCCTCCCATGTACTTCTCCCCACTCTCCTTCAATTTATGGTCTCTATTTCATTAACTGTTAGTGTGTGTGCGTGTGCGTGTGTGTGCGTGTGTGTGTGTGTGTGTGTGTGTGTGTGTGTGTGTGTGTGTAAGGTAACTTGTGTGTATGTTTTCAGGACTGACCCATTGGCACTGGACAACTAATTGGTGCACTCCTAGATTTTTTTCTTTTTATTTGCATACTTCAAGCTTCTTTCATCTGAGATTTACAAAACTAATATCACTCAGTAATCTCTTGCCGAATTTCTCCATCATTTTGTATGTTTTGATGCATTCCTTTCCTTTTATTTTGGAGGCCATATACTTACTTCAAATTTTAATTCTACAACATTAAAGTGGGAGATTCAGATAGAAAAGTTTATCTTCCTTTCAATAATTCACCAAATGTTTGCTTTTGAAATGGTATGTGTTTTTTAGCATTTATCTATTATCCTTATATTGTCTTTTTTTTGTTTTTTTTTTTTTGGTTTTTTTTGGTTTTTCGAGACAAGGTTTCTCTGTGTAGCTTTGCGCCTTTCCTGGAACTCATTTGGTAGCCCAGGCTGGCCTCGAACTCACAGAGAACTCACCCCTCCCAAGTGCTGGGATTACAGGCGTACACCACCACCGACCGGCTATCCTTATATTATATTCCTAATTAAATTGTTAAATTCATTGTCATTTTTTTTCATTTGTCCTCCATTGGTTCAGGCTAGTGTTTTACATGTAGATAATAATTGGTTTAAATTTTGTTTTATTTGACTAGTAAAAATATTAGGAAAGAGGTCAGTATCAAAAAATGGCTTCATTTTAAAGTCAACATGAATTATTCAGAAAAAAAACTAAAAAAAAAATTCTAAGAACAAATAGGGAATTAATGCTTTGGAGCTGAGGGATGGCCTGGAGCTAAGTGGGTGAAACACTTTGTATACAAGCATGTGGACCTGAGTTCAGAGCCCCAGAAGTCACATAAAGCCACATGTGGCAATGGGAATCCATGATCCCATCATTTCTACAGAGAGAGGGAGGATGGAAGGACCAGTGAGCTTAGTATATGCAGTGACAGACTAAAGAAGCCTGTCTCAAGACAGAAGGCAAGGATGGACACTAAGGCTGTCCTCTGACCTCCCCAAGTGTACCAAGGCATGTGCACACCCACAATTATACACAAGAATATACATACACATAGAGGTGTTTATTCATTCTCAAATATGAGAACAGTTTCCAGGCACTTAGAACCACTCTAGTTTGGGGACACCATGAACAAAATAGATGACAGATAGCATAAAGCCAGAAGGTTGGAAATGCTACCCAGAAGAACAAAGCAAGGAGAGGGTAAAGAGAGTGCTAATGTGGGAAATGTTGGACAGACATTTTGCAAACTGGCCATGAAAGTCTTCTTGAAGAGTTAATGTTTGAGCATGATTTGCAGGGGGATGAGCCAGCAGAATCCGGAAAAGACATTCCTGGTAACAGGAAGAAGGAGGAAGGACAGAAAATAAAAATATTTGGGTCTGAAGTCCAGCAAGGTGACCCTATATGAGCTGAGCATCGCAAGTGACACGGAGTCCTACAGGAGGTGAAATTGGGGACCGGAGAGTTTGCTCGAGGGTACAGACGATGGAGACCTGATAGTCCATTGCAAACACTCTTGATGAAGAGGAGGTATGAAGTAGAATACTTTAACAAGAGGAAAGTGATGTTCAAAGGTCAACAGAAAGCAAGCAGAAGGTGTGCTAATGATCTAGGCAAGAAATGCCAATAGTTATGGCATCAGCAAAGGTAGTAAACAATGATAATGGTTTAAAGATGTGCTATGGCTGCAGTCCATAAAATTTCAAAATGGGAAGTTTAAAATGAGACAGAAATAATGAAGACTAGAATTACAGAAAAAGAGTATCAAGAACGTGGAAATCAGAAGAAAGGATTATGCTGTGTCTTTTCTTATGAAACAATACTCGACACGTCCTGACAAGCTTGACTTAGTCCTCCAGGCACAAACAAATGCTGATTTTCTGTTTGCCATCATTCAGTACCATCAAAGCATTCCTTGTTTACGTGTATACTTTGGCAAATGTTTTCCAGCCAGTAGAGAAGCTGACATCAGTAGGTTTGTGAGAAGGTTATCGTCCACATTCCCTTCATGCTTAGGAAGCCCGTGTTGCTTCTTTTCCTTTCTCACCACATAGTATGTTTCTCTAGATATCTACATTGTCTCTGCCCAGTCCTTTTCTTTCCTTTCTTCCTTATTTATTACCTTCATTTGTTTTCTATTTTTCTATTATTTTTGACTCTTACTGAAAATAGATTTTGTTGGAGTCACCCTTGCGGATTCCTGGGGACCTCCCTAATACTCTGCTTTCTCCCTATTCCCATGGTGTCTTTATTTATCATGGTATCTCTTTCCTTGCTCTCCCACCCCGTTCCCGTTCCAGCTCAAACCTCCCGATTCTTTAAGCTTTCATGCCCCTACCCTTACCTTCCATTACTCTCCATCACCCCCAGTTTGATCTTGTAGATCTCATCCATTTCTCCATAGTTGGGCAATCCATGTACCCTTCCTAGGGTCCTCCTTACTAACTAGCTTCCCTGCAGCTGTGGGTTGCACTCTGGTTATCCTTTGCTTTACATCTAGTATCCTCCTATGAGTGAGTATATACCATGTTTGTCTTTCTTAGTCTGGGTTACCTCACTCAGGATGATTTTTTCTAGATCCATCCATTTGCCTGCAAACCTCATGATGTCATTGTTTTTCTCTGCTGAGTAGTATATATACCACATTTTCTTTATCCATTCTTCAGTTGAGGGGCATCTAAGCTATTTCCAGGTTCTGGCTATTACAAATAACGTTGCTATGAACATAGCTGAGCATGTGTCCTCGTGGTATGATTGAGCATTCCTTGGGTATATGTCCAAGAGTGGTATAGCTGGGTCTTGAGGAAGATTGATTCCACCATTGACTACTGACAATAGTTGAGAGGGTGCCTGAGCTGGCCTACTCTGGTGATTGGATAGCTGAATACCCTAACTGTCATCATAGAACCCTCATCCAGTGACTGAAGGAAGCAGATGCAGAAATCCATGGCTAGGTCCCAGGTTGAGCTCCAGGAATCCAATTGATGAGAGAGAGGAGGGATTCTATGAGCAAGAGATAATGAGACCATGATTGGAAAAAGTACAGAGACAACTAGCTGAACTAGTGGAAACACATGAACTGTAGACCAATAGCTGAGGAGCCCCCAAGGAACTGGACTAGACTCTCTGGATAAGCAAGACAGTTGTTTAGCTTGAACTGTTTAGGGGGTTCCCCAGGCAGTGGGACTAGGACCTGTCCTTGGTGCATGAGCTGGCTTTTTTGGAGCCTAGTGCCTATGGTGAGACACTTTGTGCAGCCTTGGTGCAGGGAGGAGGGGCTTGGACCTGCTTCAACTGAATGTACCAGACTCTGCTTACTCCCCATGGGAGACTTTGCCTTGGAGGAGGTGGGAATGGGGGGTGGGTTGGGGGAAAATGTTTGGGGGTGGAAGGAGGGAGGACAGGGGAATCATGATTGGTATGTAAAATGAATAGAAAATCTCTTAATTAAAAAAAAAAAGAAAATAGATTTTGTTTTCTTCTCACATAATATTTGTTTTTTATTTGTCTAAGTGTTTTGCCTGCACACGTGTGCATACAGTGCATATGTGTATGATACGTGCTGAGGCTGGAAGAAGGAACTGGATGCCCTGAAGTTATGGGTGGGTGTGAGTCACCATATGGGGCTTTGGAACTGTACCCTGGTCCTAGGCAAGAGCAGCAGGTGGTGGTAACTGCTGAACCATCTCTCTGGCCCCTCCTTGACTTTGGGAATCAACTTTTTGTCAGAGTACTGCTTTCTTCCTCTGAGAACCAACACATTTACATTTCAAAGATTTATTTGATTTTCAATTAGGTGCACGGGGGAGTACGTGCACATGAATGCAGGTATACAAGGTGCCCTCAGAGTCCAGAGGAAGATGCTGCATCCCCTAGGGCTGGATTTATGGGTGGTTATGAGCCCACCTGATCTGAATGCCAAGAACTGAACTCAGGTGCCCTGAAGAACAGCAAGCTTCCTTAACCACAGAGCTCTCCTTCTAGTGCAAGAACCAACACATTTCTAATACATGAAATAAAGTTTCACCCACACTCACTTTATGCTGGTATAAAGATATTGGCTCTTTTTGTACATTTTTGTTTTTTAATTATATATATTGAGTGTCTGCTGCTCAGTTACTGAAATTCATGTGTGTTGGGGGGGGGGGTGAAGGGTGAAGGGTTGGCGGGTTGGCGGGGCTCAAAGGACGGCTTGTGAGAGTTGATTCTCTTCTGTGATCTAGGTCCCAGGAATTAAACTCACGCTGTCAAGCTTTGCAGCAAGCATCTGAGCCAGGCTGACATATCTCATTACATATCCCAGTCTGGCTTGATACTCATGATTTTTTTTTTTCTTATCTCACTTCCTGAATGTTGAGATTATAGGTGTGTGCCACCCTGCCTGGCTATTCCTTTATTCTTTCCTCTTCCACTGAATTGGGAAGGACTGCAAAGACTGAAAGGAAACACCCGTAGCTTTGATGAGGCTCAATTTAGGGTGTCACCTAGGCATCTGAGTGCCAGATCTGAGCAGCAAGTATGTGAACAGAGGAAAGGGGCTAAGTTCTAGATCTGCAGTAGAGGGCTGTTGTCACAGGAGATAGTCATAAGAATCAGGCACAGGTCTGCACCGGGTCCTCTGCGCATATGTTCTGGCTGTTAGCTTGGTGTTTTTGTGGGACTCCTAACAGTGGGAGTGGGTGTATCTTTGAATCTTTAGCCTGCTCTTGAGTCTCTTTTCTTCGTGCTGAGTTGCATCTCCAGCCTAGATACGAGGGCTTCTGCCTTGTCTTATTGTGTCTTGTTTTGTCCTGTTTGGCTGTCATCTTTTGGAGACGTGTTCTCTTCTGAAAAGGAAAAGGAGGGGAAGCGGATCTGGAGGAGAGGGGAAGTTGGGAGGGTAGGAGGAGTGGAGGGAGAAGAAACTGTGGTTGGGAGAAGAATTGTGTGAGAGAAGAATCTATTTTCAATTTAAAAAAAAAATTATGAAACCAATGAGATCACTAATGGTATCTAACTAGAATTTTTTTTAATCTGGAAATACTAAATTTTGAAACACAATAATATATAAAATCCAAGGATAAGAATAAAAAAAAAAAAAGGAAGCAACCTGGAGACCTGGAGGGCATATGTTGTCCTAGAAATGAAGATGTTTTCAAGCGGGAGGTAGAAATCCACTCTCAAACAGGGGGAAAGGAAACTTAACCAATGCATTTGGGAACATTCATGTCCTTGAAGAAAAAGCTTTGGATGCGGTAAGAGTGTTTAAAGCCTGACAGACTGAATTTAAACTCGATGAGAATAAAACAGTTGAAATGAGAGAATATATACAAATCAGGGGGAAGTTTGACTACACAGGAAATACACTGACCTTATTGTGAAAAAGAAGAGCTTGAAGGATATATGTGTGTGTGTACATATATGTATATGTATGTATGTATGTATGTATGTATGTATGTATGTTTACCATCAAAGGAACTGATGTTTCTTTGTAGGATCATATTAGTGATCAGATTGGTTAGAAAAATGGGTGTGCTAGATAAAGATAAGAGATTGTCTGGAGTGCAGTTGTGTGGACCAGGTAATGGGCAAGAAGAGTTAGCTGACCAATTAGTGATATCCTTGCTCTCAGTAAGGATTGATTACCCATAAAAAGAAGGGGGGAAGCCTGTGGGCGCACACTAGAGCCCAGCTTCACAGAGACACCAGTTGAAGGGGGGGTCTGCATCGTGACGGTGACCTTCAGTCACCTCGCACTATGTATGAGGCTGCCAACACGGGGAGGAGGGAGGTGGGAAGTTTGATTTGGCAGCAGCTGGGCTTTGTCAGTGATCAGGATGGAAGAAGAGCATCTGCGAACTTGAAAATGCACCAACAAACTATTATAATTGTGGACCATAGGCGGAAGGAGATCAGAAAGCACGTGGTAGACGGGTGAGAGAAAGTGGGCCAGTGGATTGCAGGATCTGGTGGGATCCTGCAATGACGGAGTTGCAAAATTTCAGGAAGTAAGCTATAAAGGGAGGAGCTAAGATTAGAGGGTTAAATCCTGGTCATTCATATTACAGATGGTTAATTATAAATCTGCATTATGACTATAACATTTAGTAACTAAAATAAAGTGGAGACTTAAGGCCAACACTCTGAAAAAAGAGGAAGTAGAGACAGAACTCTTGAGTGTGAGCATGGAATTGATCAGCCAGAAGATAGCCACCCAGCTATTAGGTCATATGGAAAGGCGAGGAACAGAAGTCTGGCTGCAGAGAATTTGCTCTTAAATGATACCTAAGAGTACCATGTAATTATTTTGTTATTTGCAAGATAAGCTGCATGCTTTTAACAGTTGCAACTTAGAGCTATAGAAGGATTGTAGAATTATTTATTTTGTATATGAGAGTACTTGGTCTTCCAAGTACTGATTTCTAAAATGCCAATTTTTTTTTATTATCATAGTACTTACTAAGTACTCATATGTTGTCCTTTTCACTAAAAATACAAACAGGAAACAAGGTGGGCATCACAGAAAGCTAGCCAACAGTAAAAACGTATATAAAACTTAACTTAAATACTTAGCAAATTCATTCATAACTTTATTTATGCCACCTACATCATAATTCAAAAACAATGCATTTTGTATAAAATGTAAGCATTGTAGCTGAATCCAGAAAGTCCTAAGAACATAGATATCACAGATTACAGTTTGTATATTCAGGCCTGGGTGGAGTCTTAAAGCTGGCTCTGCAAGAGGAGGTTGCAACTTTAATATCTGGGCATGCTCAGTCACATCACCATTGTTCTTTCAGTGTAAATCCAAGAGCCCATTCAAGAGTTTAGCCCAACTGTCATTGTTCAAATAGAGCATTAAAGTGATACAAATCTCAACTAGACTGATATCATTTTTCTCAGTGTGATTGCAGGATAAAAAAAAATCTAATAACAGAACAAGAAAGGCTTTGATTATGCTTTCCATCTGCCTGGGAAGTGCAATGTGATTTTATAAAGGTGGGTCCACACCCTTGTCATATAAAGGTGATCCGCTAACTCTTTCCGTGGTTTTAAAAGAAAAATAGGTGGAGAACAAATGCTAATTATATAATATCAGTGCTAAACAATTCAATTAGGAAATTATCTCAAGCTATCTTTAGCACAGCAGACATGATTGGGCATATACACATTTGTTCTGTTCACTTAACTGCCAGAAAATATTGTTCCTTAACTGGTTCTTGCATTCCTAGCAATTTCATAACAATAATGAGAAAAACCAAACAGTGCATTTCTAGGGGATTATAACACTTCTAAGATAGTCTCAATCACTTGAAAAGCATTAGGAGGTGCAAGGCTTATAGCCAAAATACACTATTTATGCACAAAGACACAATCTTTAGGGAGGGCACCAGAACAAGATAGAACAGTGTCTCCACATATATCCTCTGCTATACGGACTTTAAGGATTTATGATTATCGGATGACTTGTAATTTTAGAAAGCATTCCTGGTGCCTAGAAGAGAGGCCGTGCTCAGATTACAGTGGTATGAAGAAGGCTCTAGAAATCTTGAGAGATTTTGTTTCAGGGAAAGCAAGTCTAAACCTCAACAAATTCAGTCTCACTGTCACTCTGAGGCATACAGTATTTACATTTTGAAGCTGAAAGTTTTAGTTCCTGAAGTTTTTGTGAGTATATAAGGATTTCTTTCTGGTGGAATCACTGATCTCTGCAAGTCTTGGGCTTGTTTGAGGAACATTGCTTGGGTGTTTACAATGCTAGAAATGGAACTCAGGCAAGCTCTCCATCACAGCCCTGGAGTCCCAGCCCTGCAAGTCCTTTTCCAATTATATTTTCACTTATATTAATGTATTTCACTTATCATAATGTAATCACATTATTCCCCCTTTCCATTTCTTCCCTTTAAACCCTCCTGGCAAGTAATTTTTATTCTAGGGACAATTATGCATAGTGTCTATTTCAAAGGTCTTATAACTTGTCTGAAGATTGTATTTCCACCCACAAATTATGTAGAACCTGAGAATTTTCTGACAGAATGCTGGTAAACAGCCTGGTTTATTGTGTCAGATGACAGATAATTTCTGTTGCTCTGTGACCATTATTTCTCTTCAGGTATGTTAAAAAAAAATAGCTAAGTGACTATCAATTATCTTTACTTAGATCCTTGACAATGTCTTAAGATTCTCTTTACCTAATATCAAAGTAGTCAGCACTCATAGTTAACAGTGTGGGCTCCATAGCAGTGTTCCCAGGAATAAGAGAGCAGAGGCAGGAGACTAGTAAACCTGAAGTTAACCTGGGCTGCTTGATGAAACGCTATCAAAGAAAGGAAGAGGAGGGGAGGGGAGAGGGCAAGCTCCCCCAAAGTCTAGGGTGACTACACCTTGTGTAGTTCATGGAATCTGCGCTATCACTGAGTGTAACAACAACCAAAAAGCTCAGAATACGAAAATGTTGATCTATTAGTCAATGACTCATTACAAAAAGCACCCCTATATCAGAGATGTCAAACTGTGAGTGGTCCTAGAATCAGTGACGTACGATGGGCTATTTTCTCTGACTACCTGGTTGTAGTAGAGTTTCATAACCCTTATCAGAAATGAATAAGACTATGTCTGTCTTTGAACGGTGTTATTCCCCAAAGACACAGTATGTTGGTCAGTCTCTGGCCTTTTGGACTAAAGCAGAACTAGGTTGTTTTTTACAAAGGAAAAAAAAATTTCCCAGAAGAATGAGATATGAATTTCAAAAGTATAAAAACAAAATAACCAACACTGAGTATAATAAATAAAACCATAGGCTCTCTGACTTTGGGTGAACAATTATGCATGTCTTCACTGAATATTCAGTACCGATTCCAAGAACAGTTAGAACGCAGAGCAAGAGTAAATGTTTTCAAGACTGAGCAGTAGCTGAAAATATATTATTTTCTTGCCTTCCTCAGAAGATATTTTCTCTTTTGTTTATTTTTTCTCTCATTTCTTGATTCAGATTGATCACATAAAAGAAAGCAGTTTGTATGGATTCTGAAGGGTATAGTACCAAGTATCAAGGTGATACTCAGTGTTCCCTTGGTGCCTTGCCAATAACATGTTTGCCTGGATGATATTAAGAGGAGCTAAATTTCAGCCTGTTTTAAGAAGGATGCATGTTATGTAATAATTCAGTGTCTACTGAGTACTGTATGTAGATAACATTTCTGTACCAAAGGGAACGGACAGATAGAAAGTGAAAACACCCTTGTAGATCATTCCACTCAAGAGGAGCTTGTTACTTTTTACTCAAGTGAGGCAAAAACCTTAGAGTACTGAGCACAAATATGCAATTTTAAGTTTCCAATTGTTTGTTTTCTTTTCTGTTCCAAGGAGCACTACTGGGGATTTGTGGCTAGTGGATTCTCTATTCCCTCAGAGAAGGAAGCACAAGACACCTCAGAGGCTAGCTAAAGCAGCGCCGAGTCAATCAGAGAGAGTCTATAAAGTTCAGGTCCTAATAAGGTGTCCAACCAAGAACCAAGGAAAACTTAGAGGACGCAGATTTGGAAGTGGCCTCCAGACAGAGCAGTCGTTTAAGATTCCATTATGGTGTAGAGAGTTTTTATATTATAGAGCAGTTATTTTTTTAACTTTCTTTTTTTTTCTTTGTGTTATTCACATCATGCCTCCCTATCCCATTCATTTCCCTCCCCTTCCCCCCACCTCCTGAGAATAAAACAAAATAAAATTTAAGAGAAAAAAAAAGTGGAAAAAAGGAAGAACGGGAAAATCTCATCATGGAAGTTGCAGTGTGACACAGTGAGTCACTTAGTAAACACCTTTATCCATACACTTTTACATGCAGGTGTTCATCGCAAAGAACCATCTGTCTGGTTCGAGGCCCCTGGTCTCTGCTACACCACCTATGCTGGGCCCTCACTGGGACTGTTCCTGGACATCTTGTTGCAGCCCTGTGTCCCTGTACCTCACCTGGACAGCACAGTAGAGCTGCTCCTATTGGTAGAGTTATGGATGAGCCAGCCCCGAAGATGCGAGCGTGGGAGAGTTGTCTCCATTACACATCTGTCATGCGACAGCACGGGGGGGGGGGGGGGGGTTGGGGGGATGCCCCCCACCTACTCATCAAAGCCTGAAGCAGGTGGGAGAACTGGCCCTGAGGTCATATAGCACCGTTATGACCAATCAACTCAGCGTCTAAACAAAACAAAACAGCAAAAAAGTAAAATACAGGAACTGTCCATGACAACGTAATGTTCTATAAAAGCCCCAGCTGTGAAGGGACTTGAGAATGAGGAATGGCTGACAAGAAAAGGCAACAAAGCCCTGCTGAGCAGTGAAACACAGAGCAATCAGCAACTCCTCAAGTGATGCTTTAGACTCTTGACAACTCACCAAACCGCAGTGGCGGAGGCTGGCAGGGAAGGGAATGTGTGTACCTATGCACAGATTATGTGACCAGTAGTAAACTAGATATAATTTCATTTGGATCCATAACAATGTTGGGAGAGTTATTTCTGTTTCTGTGTTATAAAGAAAAGAAGAATTGAGGCAATGGTGTTTCTTTAGGAAAACAGTGGGGAAGTGAGGTTGAATACAGCTCTCTGCAGTAGGCATCCATTCATAAACTTGAGAATTATTTCCTGAGTACCTTCTTTATGTAAGGGATTTAAACTTTATTAAATAAAGTTGATCCTCCTAATTAGACAAAGTCTTTGATAAATTATTCAAGAGGAATTTTTTTTTTGGGGGGTGGGTTTGAGACAGAGTTTCTCTATGTATCTTTGGTGCCTGTCCTGGATCTCATTCTGTAGACCAGGCTGGCCTTGAACTCAGAGAGATCTGTCTAGATCTGTCTCCCCAATGCTGGGACTAAAGGCATGCACCACCACCGCCTGGCTCAAGAGGAATTTTTAAATTATTACTAGATATATAAAGGAAGGTAAATGTAAAACATCCAAAGAATAAGTTGATTTAGGAAATAATTAAATAGAATACATAGAAATGAAAATATGGTTACTGAGGATTTTAAAACGTGTTTTGGATAGTCTTTTAAATAACTGACACTTCCCAGGCATTTTCATTAATCTGTCGCTGCCGCTAAGTATGGATTGACTTGTTTTCTCTGCCCAGCTTGGCAGCAGGAACGACCATCAGCAGCCTCATGCAGTGGCTTTCAGGATGTGAAAGAACGTCTCTATTCACAGCTGCAAGTGGAGAAATCATGATTCAAGCCTGGCTATCTTCAGTTTCAAAACAGCAGCATCAACAAACCCACTTACTAGTGATAATGGGAGATAAGTCAGATGCCATACAGAATATATAATTTAAAGTTTAGAAGTGGTGTGTTTTAGTGTGTGCAAATTGTGCTATCATCACCCCAACCTAATCTGGGGACACTTTTTTATGCTTCCATTACCCACAAGGCAAAAACACATGTCCACCCCCCATACTTTCCTCAGCCTCACATGAACACCAAACTACACTCTCCACTTTCACATATTCTAAAAATTTCATACAAATGAAATCATACAATATATGCTCCTCATGCTTATTCCTTTCACTTTGCAAGTATTTCCATGATTCATCCATTATATACCACATGTCAACAACAAACAGACCAAATACATGAAAGGAATGTTTATTTAAAATGTTTCAACATTTATCACAGGAAAGTTTATCAAACAAAGCACTGACCTAGAAAATACTGACAGAGAACGTTATATACAAAGACATATCTCTGCGAAATTGCTAAGTGTTTAGACTAAAAGAAAAAGTATAATCCTGTGTATATGATTATGTATAATATGCACATATGTGTGTGAAGGGGAGAGGAAGAGAAATTTTTCATTGTAATCCAAGTAGTAGCCAGATCTCATTATATCATACGGTTCACCTTAGTAGATTTGAGTAAATACTATATTTACCTACACTGTCGACAGTACTATTTAGAGCAGTGGTTCTCAACCTTGCTAATGCTTTAATACAGTCCCTCATGTGGCAACCCTCCAAATCATAAAATTATTTCCATTGCTACATCATAACCATAGCTTTGATACTGTTATGGATTATAATGTAAATGTCTGATACGCAACCCCAAAGGGGTTACAACCTCCAGGTTGAGGACCACCGATTTAGATTTTAATATTGGGTATCATCTCCTAAACTAGCATTAGCATTTAAAATGTGTATAGTGTAATAAATTATTATATCTCTACATTAGTATAATAAATTGCATTAATAAATTTTACTATCTGAGGAACATCTTCACATTTTATTAAATAACCCCATTTGGATCATGGTTTACTAGCCTTTGATATACTATTTATTTTTTCAACTGATATTTACTTTAAAATTTTATATTTACATTATAGAATACATTTAGTTTGTGATACTGTCACCTCTTACCAGTCTAATGAAGCTCCCATCTTCATTAAGAATTAAAAACGGTTTAAGCAAGAAAATAATGACCTATTGCTTAAAAGCTTTGCTTTTTAAAGGTTTTACTCTTGAAGATTTACATTACTGTCCTAATTGTCTTCTGGTGATTGTTAGCTGGAGCTTTTCATTTTTGTTAGTTTTTAAAAACTTCCTGGAAATTCACTTAGTTTCTCTTGGAGAGGAAATCAGTACTTCGGGCCTTCAAATATATTGCTACAAAATATTGTCTAATAATACTGCCTTACAAGCCTCAGTCTCTTCCAAATCATTCACTGTAAGTCCTTTCCTCTGTTTCATCCTAACACAGCCAGATAAAATCTGCAGAGTCCCTTTGCTGACTTATTCAACTAGACCTCAGTACAAGGTTTCCGGATCTCATCCATGTCTGGATTCCTGGGGCTAACTAATCAACAGTATAGGCATAACTTATTCACTTTAGATTTTTAAGTCATAAACCTGCATACAAGAAAAATTACCTTTGATCATCCTTGACCACAAGATGAAACTGACTTGATTTTACAAGTCCCACTGTTTCAAGTATATATATCTGTGTGCACTATTCAACATACACTATCCAGGAAATGTGGAAAATAACGCTGATGGAAAGGTCAGGAGTCGTTATAGACTTATTTGTGGCTATCTGCTCATGAAGGGAAGGACAGATGGAATTGTTAGGGTACGTGAAGTTCCTCTCTCTCTCTTCACCCCTCTTTCCTTCCCACTTCATACCTTGCCCCAGACAGCATCTCTAAGCATGTTCATTTTTCATTTGGACGGATGTGTGAAGTAACTGCTTCAGGTATAATATTTTAAAATATAGAGAGGTAACACTTTTCATATATCATCACTTTCTCTTCTCACGCTCCTGCTTGTTTAATCTGAACACAGGTTGGACATTTATCAAATACACCACAGAGTCTTGAGTCTTTTGTTAATCTACCTGTGTGTGGCCAGGTGGATGATGTCTTGGCTGCTCATGTAGTTTCTGCATGGCAGTTCTTTTGACAAACACTCACCGACGAAAATGTCCCTTTTCCCTAGTATGCAGGACTATAAAATGACATGACCAATGTGTATTAGTAGAAAGTTGAATTTTTATTTATGGAATTTTATTTAAAAAAAAAAATTGCCGGGCAGTGGTGGTGCACACCTGTAATCCCAGCACTCAGGAGGCAGAGGCAGGTGGATCTCTGTGAGTTCAAGGCTAGCCTGGGCTACAGAGCTAGTCCAGGACAGGCTCCAAAGATACAGAGAAACCCTGTCTCGAAAAAAAAAAAAATTACCAAGATAGGGCTTGTTTGGTTTTGAAAATCAGTTCCTTGTAGGATTTGGTAGGGGTTTCTGATCATTGAGTTCAACTTCATGCTTAGTGCAATTGGGTTTTTTGTTGTTGTTTGTTTCGTTGGTTGGTTGGTTGTTGGTTTTTTTTTTTTTCTTTTCTTTACATGTAATCTATTTACAAATACTAAGCTGATAAAACTTCTGACTCCTCCACTTCTCCAGTGGCTTCCACATGAAAGATGTCCCTTGTTTTTTCTTCCTCGGGTAACTAGATCCTGAGTTTGTTCCTGCTTTTTGCCTATTTTCAGTTATCTCTACCATGCTTGCATGGTGCAAGAAATCGGTTACTGATGTTCTTACCAGCTTAGAGTGCAGGTCTGCAACTGGGTGGGGATGGGTACTGTGTTTTGTGCTTAATAGCTAGTGGAGAAAGTGTTAGTATCTATGAACACTTGTGGGAGGTATGAGGAAGTCATTTGGCTTTTATGTCTCCCACCAGTGCAAATAGCTGGGTAGTCCAAATCTCAGAGTAGGGGTAATTTGGTAAACTATGCAGTTACACCCCACCCACCCTGGTGCGCCCACCCTTGCCCCTGCCCAGCCTCATCTGAAGTTTCAGATTTGTGTGGACCCTGTACAGAAAACACACAGAAGGGAGAAGTTACCCAAGAAGAAGTAGGTGCCTCTTCAGGAGTACCGTCCCAATCCAGGAAAACCAGGTCTGCCCTGCAGACACCAGGCTCCTGTGTTGACATCAATCAGTAAGGAAGGGGACACAAGAGTTAGATCTGCATCCCTCTACATAACTTACTAAATGAGCCTCTTAACATCATGTGGAGTGATTTGACAGCCAGACCAACAATTCGGCCCGTCTGCCTGTTCCTGGTTAGTAACGTTCCCTCCCTTCACTTCCGCATGCTGATGCTCTGCATTGTCCCCCGATAGAAATGGGTAGACTAACTCTAATGGCCATGCTGTGGGTTTTCTCTGTGCACATGCTCACAGAGCATCAGTGAGTATCCCTTCACTTCCTCTGCAGATCCTAACTGGAAAAAGGCTTCATCCTCACCACGTTTGGTTTCTTCATGCAAAGAATATAAAATTGCACTGGTGTAAAGACTTTTGATCTTACAAAAGTATAAATTTTTTTTTAAGTATAAGTTGTCATTGCTTTAATATTAGGTGTACCGGTTGTTAAAAATATAATAACACTCTGTATCCCTTTAGTGTCTTTCATCTGAGAGTGTCAAAGTGTCTCATAAACCTTGGCTAATTAATCATGTTTCCCAGGACCATTGTAGGCAAGGACAGTATTATTAGCTCTATTTAATGACTGGAAAACGGGAGGTCACTAGGTTGTAGACTGGGGCACAGACTCCAGTCTGAGCAATGACAAAACAAAGACCAGGAGCCTTGTCTGGGCCTCGTTCTGAAGGATGCCCAGCTCATTCAAAGGCTCTCTACATGCCAAATTGTTATTTACTATAAAAGTCTCATACTGTCCTCAGGGCACAACCCATTTCTTCCCACTCATTCAGTCCTTCTGAGTACAAGTTTGTCCTGGAAGAACTTCTCTTCTTTTTACCTATAAACAACATGAACGTCTGAAATGCAGGTGGAGAGATGAAGGAGGAGATGCCTGTCTTGGAGCTTTGAGCAGCTTTGTACACACAAGTTGTCTAAGAACTCTTTGTAAGGGAACCTGTTGTTTTAACATGGCATTATTCTTAGTACACTATATTTATACATTCAATTATTTAATAAATATTTATAAAACATCCGTTCTATGCCAGGGATTGCTCAGGGAAGTAAGAATCCACACAAGCAAATCAAATAGACAAACAAATCTCTCTCAAAAACATTTATGTTTCCAAGGAAATAGAGATGGGAGTCTAGCAGCAAAGGACCACATATGCCCCATGTATCCATCTTCTCCAGGTATTTCTTCCTGTCTCTTGTTTATCATGATTTTAATTGTTAAAAGCACCGAACATAAGATATATTCTTCAGATCATTTTTATACATGACAGCAATTCTTTTTTCTTTCTTTATTTGTGTGTGTGTGTGTGTGTATGTGTGTGTGTGTGTGTGTGTGTGTGTGTGTGTGTGTGTGTTGCAAGTATGCACACATGTTTGAGGGTGAGTGGACACACCCTTCTGCAGAGGCCAGAGGATGACATAGGATGTCCTGCTCCATCACTCTATCTATACCTTGTTCCTTGCAGAAGCGTCCCTCACTGAACCCAGAGTCAATCTGCCATGCCACACATCCCAGTAATCCTTGTGTTTCTGCTTTCCACAGTGCTGGGGTTACAGGTATGCACAACAGTGCAAAGATTGTCACATGAGGTTTGGGGATTTGAACTCAGGTCCTCATAGCTGCACACCACACGCTTTCCCCCACTGAACCATATGCTCAGCCTTTTGGTTATTCTACTATTTCATATTTTTAGTATAAAGTGCAGTATTGCTGGCTGTAGTCAGTACACTTTATAGTAAAACTTAAACTTTCTATCTTTTGACTCAAACCTCTCAGTTTCTCCCTGCTCGAAGAGCTACCTACCATTCGACTCCCCATTAGGAGTTTGACTAGTTTCGGCTTATCGTGCAAGTATATTGCCTAGTACTTGTTCTCCTCTGTCTAATTCACACAGCAGTGTGATCCTGGTTCTGCCATGATGCCACATAAGAGGATTTCCTTCTGCTAACACATTCGCCTGGTGATGGATATAAGTATTACAGCTCTGAGGGGAAAGGTATCCCGGTAGTTGGGAGCCAAGGAAGACCACAAAGTCACTCGTAACAAGAAACCTCACAAAAGAGGTATATTGGGAAAGACACAAGAAGGTGACTGCCTCTGCTTGGGCATGAAGCAGCAGAGAACTGAACAAGAGGTGGTGTTCTCTGGAGAACTCTGCTCGGTCTACCTCCAGCGTCCAGGGTCCCAGAACCAAGCAAGCCCTCTCCTCTCGATCCTGGCTCTTCAGCTTCCTCCCTCAGCCCCGCCTTGTGGGCGTGACCATTACCAAAGCCTCAATGGGGGTTGGAACTTCCAGGCCAAGGCTGGGATGGCTACCCACCACATGAGCGTGCAGGTTTCACATTGAGATTTTTTTTCTCTTGGGTATATACACAGGGGTGAGACTGCTAGGTCATATGAGAGTATTAATTTTAACTTATCAAGGGAGTGCGTGTGTGTTCCACAGGGGCCATACCAACTAACAATCCCACAGCAATGCCAGAGCCCTTGTTATACGCCACATTCTCCCCCACATTTGTTACCTGTTTTTTTGTAACAGCCACATAACAGGTGTGAAGTGCTACTACAGGTCAGTTTTCCTGATAGTTGGGAATTGTAGTACCATTTGTGTATTTGCATGCTTTCACTGAAAGACATTGTTACATGAAAATACTTTTTCTAGTGAGATGCAACACTACTCACTCCAGATAGCAAGACCTTGACAGACCAAAGTACAGATACCACAAAAACTCAACCTGGAGAACTAATGGGTGTCACTGGGGTTCCTTACAGGAATAGGGGTGAGGGGCTATTGACAGGAGCAGAGATGATGTAAAGACAGCTGCATCAGCAAAGCTCACACAAGCATGGATGGCAGCTCACAGAGGTGGGAAGCCTGGAGCACCCTGCTAGCTTGCAGGCAGCTCAACAGGATGGAGAGCATGCTTTCCAAAGGATTCAGTTGGTCTAAAGCTCTTCCAGGCAACTCTGCTGGGTTTGGCTTCTTGCAGGCAGCTGGTCTGCTCTCATAGTCTTCCCAGCTCAGTCTTGACTGTTTACCCTGGCCAGGAGGGGCCTAATGAATCTGGTCAGCTTCAGGGACTCCTGGGGCTATTTTGAGTTGCTTACCTTCTGTCTTCAAAGCTTCCCACAGTATGGAATGTTTCAGGATCAGAGGAAACGCTTACACAATCGCATACTCCTTAGCACCTTCACCCACCTCTAACTGGTTTGTTTCACTGCTTTACGTTGAAGAAATTCTTTGAACGTTTTTGAGATTTGCTATTTATCAGATATGGTTTTAAATATTGTCTCCCAGTCTATGACTTGTCTTTCTGTTTCGCTGATCACTTCCTTTTGATGTGTAAAAGCTTTTCAATGTGATGGTGTTACACTTGTCTGTTTTGGTTCCGGTTGCCTATGCTTTTGATGTCATATCCAAGAACTGGTTGCCAAGTCCAACATCCAATAACTTTTTCTGTTTTCTTCTAAGACTCTTACAATTTTGAATCTTAAGTTTTAATCCACTTGATGTGATTTGTATGTGTGGTGTGCAATCAGGGTCTAATTGCTGCCTGAATATGTCCTATTTTCATAATGTAATTTATCGCAGTAAGCTTGGTATGGAAGGAATGATCTCACTGCAATAAAGGCCATGTGTGAGAAGTCTGCAGCTAGCTTCACATTTAATGGTATGAAAAAATATAAAGTTTTTCTTTTAAGACCTAGAACAAGGAAAAGATTCCTGTTCTCACCACCTCTATTCAGTATAATGTGGGAAGTCCTAGCAAGAGCAATTAGGTAAGAAAAAGAAATTTAAATCGTCCAAATTGAAAAGAAACAAATAATGTTATCTCTATTTAGGAATAGCATGATATTGCATAGAGGAAACTCTAAGACTACAAATTTGTTTGAACAAATAAATACCAGCAAAGTTGAAGGATGTAAAACAAACATACAAAACCATTATTACTTCTATATACATCTGTATATATTTATAAAAAAGAAACTTAAGAAAATGACCAATTTACAACAGCATCAAATATAATATTATAATACATAGAAACAAACTTAAGCAAAAAGTTTAAAAAGGAAAAGACTTATACACTAAAAACTGTATAACTCTGAAAAAAGAAATTAAATCAGATACAAAGGGAAGATAGCCCATATATTGGAAGGATCCCTATTTTTTTTTTTTTTTTTGAGCTGAGGATTGAACCCAGGGCCTTGCGCTTGCTAGGCAAGCACTCTACCACTGAGCTAAATCCCCAACCTGATCCCTATTCTTAAAACATCCATAACTTGCAAAGAGATGCACAGAGTCAATAAAAATCTTTCAAAATCCCAATGGCATTTGCTATAGAAATACAAAAACAATCTTAAAATTCATATAAAACCCAAACAAACAAACAAACAAACAAATCCCTGATAGCCAAAGGTATTTGAGAAAGAAAATCAGTATGTATCATATTTCTTGATTTCAAATCATACTATAAGCCCACCATACTCAAAACAATATATTTCTGGCCTATAAATAGATACATCATCAGTGGAATATAATAGAGAAGCAGAGGTAAGTCTAATCATGTAAGATCTACTGATCTTTGACAATGATGCTCATAATGCACATCGGGGAAAGACAGTCTCTTCAGGGTACCAAATTCTATAGCACATGGATCTCTTTTTTAGCAAAGAAACTTGCTTGATGCTCAATTTGCATAGCTCTTTTTCACCTTCAACTTAATGTGATAGTTATTTTTCCTTTTAGCCCACTAGCAAAACGTTACTTATTCATTTAACAAATATTTAGTGCCTAATATATTGTTTTCTATTTTTACATTTTTTTAATGTGTATGTGTGTGGTGCTGAGTATATGTATATGCATCACATGCCTGCCTGCAGGAGCATGCAAAGTTCAGAAAAAGGCATTGGATCTCCTAGAACTGGAGTTACAGGTAGTTGCAGGCTGCCATGTGGGTCCTGGGAATCAAATCTGGTTGCTTTGAGCTCTCTAGCCCCTAATATATCTTCTTAAGAAATTTGAATGAATTTAAACATAGGTTTTGGAACAGGCAGAAAACTCTGTTGATACTAAGTAACATAATAAAAAGCTGTAAGAATGACCTGCATCTTTATTCTTCAGTTCCTTTGTCAATACTGGTGCCCTGTTCCACTGTTTCTTCCCATTGCAGATCTAAAATGCTAACAGCATAATTCATTGGTGAGAAGCTGCTCCAGAAAGCCCCAAGTTGAGTGCAATTCGCATTTTATCAAACATATGTGGTAGATGACACGAAAACCACTTTCAAAACCCTTTTCTAGGTACATAACTACTGGAAAACCATTTTGGCAAAAATTAGCTGGGAAACCCTTCTCAGCTGAGGTAATCTATGAGTTTCAAAGCCATTCTGCTAAGCAGACCCCTGTTTTAACCCCTTACCATGAACATGGTTTCAGATACATTAATTGAAATTTATGTGGCATAATTTCTTTACTCATAATGAAACTAGAATACCTATGGTTAATTTGTAGGATTGATGATGAAATTACAACAAGTTAATAAATGTTATATGTTAGGCATATTGCAAGTGCTCATATGCATACTAAGTGCCCAATCATTCTAACAACTAAGAAAGTTGTTTAACTTAAACCAGGTAGAAATAAGCTGATCTGTTTTTTTTTTTTTTCATTTAGAAACTATAGAATAAGATTTGTAGACTGAATGTTTCTGCTAAACAAAAAATTTTTAGAATATTTCAAAATATAATGTCAGATACTGAGTAATTTCTGGGGATAAGGAAGTAAAATTAAAAACAAAAAACATGGAGCACAGGAATGTTTTTTTTTTCTTAGTTTTTAATACTGGCTTAGTTTTAATTCCCTAGAAGCAGGATATGAAGCAGGAATTTGGATGCATGGATATGGAAGACAATTTTGAACTGATGCAGGAAAGGAAGCAGAAAGAGAGGTAGATCACAGATCTGCCAGTAGTGTTGCTCCCCTTTGACCCCTTTGAAATACAAGGAGCAGATTTTGAACCCTCTTACAGGCAGTTCCATATACATGCTGATGGGGGCAACTTCTGGAATGATTCCGCTAGCCAAACTTTAACTGGGGATAGAAGCAGCTCATGAAGTGGTCTGATAAAGGGAGAGTCAGTCACCAGCAAGACTTTCAGCTCATAATTTGCCCCATAAAATGCACCTGCTTTTCATATTAAGTTTACCACAGCTTCTCTGAGGTTGTTGATTGCAATCCCTAGGAAAAAATGCAAGGGGATATTATTGGAATGAGTAAATTCCTTGTCCCTGAGGTTATTATCAAACTCAGAACAAGACACTTATAGTCTGGTTTTCCACCACCCTAGAACAGCAGTTCTGCAATCTGGTTTGTCTCACATAGCCACACAGATTCTCATCTGCAAGGAATCCTGAACTTCTAGCCATCGAGGCTGCTTTTGATCATGGGTCCTTTATGCATTCATAGGGCTACAAAACATGGTATGCATTTATTAAACTTCAGCCATGTGCTGGACCCATTTACTCAGCTCCCACACTGAAAGGAGGTCACTTTCCTCATAAAGATCAGGGCCAATTGTACCTGGCAGTATATAATCTTTCTGTGCTAGCTTTTCAACAGGCAGAGCACCAACTGCCATAGAACATAAACTTGCAGAGGAAAAAAAGGTGACTTTTCCAAGTAAGAAAGGCAACTTCATCAGGCAGTTCACTGGAAGGAAGGGGAAAGGAAGACTCTTTTTTTCCACCTTCATTCCTTATAGAATACTTTCTGTCTATTTGAAACAGATCAGTAAATATTGGATGCTCTTTTAAAAACCAAACTGTATTCTAGCGTCCCTATAATGGATTACTTATTGCCTAGCCAGATCTAGGGTGATAACGCACCACATCTGCTCCTTCACGAGAGAGTATGTTTCAGCGAACAGAAACCACCTGTCCCAGGAGGCTGAGCATTCTTCCATTCCAAGCAGAAGGACTACGTTAGTCAACAGTTGGCTAACATAGTGAACAAAAGGTCAGCATCCTTGCTCAATGTAGAACTGATTGGTATAATTTGTGCTGCGTTCTTCCCTATGGGATCTGACTGAAACTGATCTCTCCCTGCTGGTAATACCCATCTGCCTTCTCTTTGGGTTCTGTGTTTTTAGATTCTACATAAGGGAGATCATATAGTATTTGTTTCTTTTTGCCTAACTTATTTTGCTTACCATTGTGTCTTCTAGGTTCTTTATATTAGAGCAAATGACCGAATTTCTGAATAATACTCTGTATCAAAACGTCACATTGTACCCCATAAATGCATATACTTGTCAGTCAAAATGAAACTAAACATAAAGAAAAA
This sequence comes from Onychomys torridus, assembly GCF_903995425.1. Lineage (NCBI taxonomy): Eukaryota > Metazoa > Chordata > Mammalia > Rodentia > Cricetidae > Onychomys > Onychomys torridus. The sequence goes on from NC_050462.1 coordinate 20,043,875, forward strand.
TAACCATCTATCTTCATCTGGATTTAGAGTGCTTCTTGAAGTACCCTCTCTAATCATTGCTTTTCTGATAAACTTCCTCTAGCCAGTCTTGAGCTAACGTCTGTTTCAGACGTGTCCTCTAGGGATGGGGACCCAAGGTTGACCTCATCATTGTCAAGCATAATTTCCATACATGAACAAGTGTGTCTTTAAGAGACCAAGTTATCGTCTGCAAAGTGTGGGAAAAAAATTACCACTTCGCAGGGAGAACAAAGGAACGTCGTGTATGTATGTTGGTGAATATAGAAAGTTCTTTTATCCTGTTAAAAATTGTTGAAGGGAGGTCAGTGGTGAGCCCACTTATCGTCTGTTCAGTGCAGAGTGGTCAGGCATGAAATCACACACACACACACACACACACACACACACACACACACACACACACACACAATCAATCAATCAAAGATAAAGAGGCTATCAACTTGGGAAGAAGCATATGCAGAGTTGGAGGGAGGGAAAGGGAGAGAAAATGATGTAATCCTATTTCAACTGATTAAATGAAAAAAAAATTCTTTAAAAGTCAACCACCTTAAATAAAAATTAATATTTTATGTACTCTGACATATATAAATGTAAGTATGGGACTTAACTGTTATAGAGGAAAGAACAAAAGCAATTGGAGTTACTGTGTTGGAGGTATTTGGTGCTGTGACAGTAATTTAAGTGAGATTTGATGAATTAAGAGTGTATAAGGTAGCCCCTGAAGCACCTAAACATGGTGTCAGGAGAAATAGGTAAAAGACACTTTAGAAAAGGTGGAAAGGAATCCAAGGGGAATTGTATCAGTGACTGCCAAACTTAGTAGAATTCTAGACTGGTTTAGATCAAGCATCTCAACTGTAAAGTTGAAGTACAAGGATGACTCTAGGTCTAGGAAATACAGGGCAGCTGTCCTGTGGATATAAAAGGTATAGCCAGATATAGATTATTATAATGACATAATTCTAAAAGTGCTGACCTTCCAATTACATAACTTATCATACATACGGGGGGAGGGGGGGAAGGAGAGCTAATACGAGATGAAGGCAAACCTATAATTATAGGTGGAGATTTGAACACTCTCGGAGTAATTGATGGAATAATTAGCAAAACAGTGCCGGTGATTTCTAGACTGTAAAGCTACATTTGTTAAGAAAATACAGCAGCTGGGTAAAGACAGAAAAATTGGTAGATAGAAGAATACAGTGCAAAACAAATGTATACTTCTATGTTGTAAACTGATATATCCTATAAAATAGCAACGTAATTCAATGACAAAAGAGTGTGCTTTCTAAGTAAACTATTGGAGATAAAAAAAAAATCATTCAAAATGTATTGACAGGGTTGGAGATTTAGCTCAGTGGTAGAGTGCTTGCCTAGCAAGCACAAGGCCCTGGGTTCGATCCTCAGCTTCCCCCCCGCCAAAAAAAATGTATTGACAAACTTAATTATAAAGCTCACACTGTGAAACTTCTAAGAGAATATTGGTGAGTATCTTGACAGTGCTGAGGTGCGTAAAAGTTTCTTAGACACAAGAGACTCATACTACAACAAAATAATAATGGATGATACTCTATTAAAATTAAATCCATGGTTCGAAGATGATAATATCAAATTGAGTTTATGATTCCCTTTATATATGGCACAGGTTACATGAAGAAATCTTATTTAGTGGTAAAGATATAGGCAAATAAAACAGTTGCAAGAGGCTTATAGAAACTTATTAAAAGAAGGTATTGGATAAAGGATATTGGAATTTCCCAAGCATACGAGAAGCAATTCAACATCATTAGATTTTAGATAAAATGAATTAAACCATCAATGTAGCCATATACTTGGTGTAATCAATTTAAAAATGGGGAGATTTACTTTTAGCTCAGTTTTGGCCCCTAATGATCACTGAACATCGTAGAGAGAGCACATGGAAGGTAAAGAACTCATTTGGTGGATGGCCTGGAAACAAAGAGACAGAATATCTCCTTCAAAGGAGTGGTTTGACTTCCTTCCTGTATGTCCCACTTCCACAGAATGGTAGCAACCATTCCTAACATGTCAGGGACCAAGACTTCAACACTGCAGGCCTTTGGAGAATATTGGGATTCAAACTGTCTGAAAGTTGTTGGAAGACTAAAACTATACTTAATATTGAGTATGTGGAGTAGAGGTTCCCTCATATATCAGTGAACATGTAAAATGCAACCTGAAGAGGATCTAGAAGTTTCTTATAGACTAAAACATATAATATATGTTCTAACAATTCCATTTCCGGGCACTTAATAAAGTGAATAAAAGCATGTATTTATCACAAGACATATGTGATAATGCTCTAGCACCTTTATTCACAGTGGTTAAAAAGAGAACCATCAACCACACTCTGTTTACCAATTCCAGGCTGGATGTGTTGTGATGCATTGAGAACTTGAAATACCTGCCCAGGCCTGCCTGAACATGCCTAGAATTCCAGTGCTCGGGAGGTAGAGACAGATGAACTGTAACAAATTCAAGAGTAGCCTGGTCTAACAGAGTCCAGGCCAGGACTGCATTGTGAGACCCAATCTCAAAAAAAAAAAAAAAAAAAAAAAGAGAGAGAGAGGGGTGTGTGTGTGTGTGTGTGTGTGTGTGTGTGTGTGTGTGTGTGTGTGTTTATTTATCTGAAGTTATAAGGAGACAAAAAGGGAAGTTGGAAGTTTAGAAACCAGGTCGTTTCCTTGGCTGAGAGAAAAGTGCATTAGGGAACTTGTGGGTGATGGAAATAATCAGTACATTCCAGGATGTTAACTGGAATTTGTCAGTCGATTATACAATGTAAATTTATGCATTTTATTACATACAAAGTGTAGCTCTAATAGCTCTTTCAAAACATATTGAAGCTCACAGTGGTAGCACATACCTGTAAACCTAATACTTGCAAAAGCAGGAATAGGAGGAGCTAAGGCCACCCTCAGCCCCACAGTGAGTTTGAGACAAGCTTGGGCTCTGTGAGACTCGGTTCAAATAATACATTCTTTTTCAAATGAAGAATGATTCTTTTCCCACCTACTTAAAAAATAAAATAAAATAAATAAAAGCAGAAACAGCAGCCGCAGCAATACTACTACGTTGATATTCACTGGTTGTCTACTTTGGGCTGACCTGTTGGGTTTTATTTTGTTTTGTTTTGTTTTCTGCTTTGGATTGATTGTCAGTTTAACACAAGCTCCGTTTATCTGGAAGAGGAACCTCAGAAGAGAAGAATGCCTCTATCAGATTGCCCCTGGGCAAGTCTATGAGGCCTTTTCTTGAGAAATGATGGATGGTCCTGGGTTGTGTAAGATAGCAGGCTGAGAGAGTTAGGGGGAGCAAGGGAGTAACCAGCACTCTTCCATGGTTCTCCCAGGAGCTCCGGCGGCCAGGTGTCTACTTCCAGGTTTCTGTTCCCCGATCCCTGCCCTGACTTCCCTCAGTGACAGAGTAAGACCTAAGATTTGTAAGGTAAAATGACCCTTTCCTCCACAGCTTGCTTTGGGTCATTCTGTTTTATCACAACAATAGAAACTCTAAGACAGAAATTGGTATGAGGTCACAGGATATTGCTACGACAGATCTGTGTTTTGAGAAGGATTGTAAAAGGACTTTGGGACTTGGGACTAGAAAAAGCTGGTAAATGTTCAGAGCTTAATGAGCTATTGTGGGAATCTAGAAGATAATGCTCAGAAAAGGGCAGATAGATGATGGAAAGAAGCCTGGCTTACAAAGATTCAGAGGGAAGTTTGAGAGGCTCTTAAAGATTCTATTAGGGCTGTTTGATATTTTGATATAAGATTCTATGGTTTTGGTCAACTGGGGCTGAAGAACTGGTGGTGATTAGCAAGAGTCCAGAACCACGAAAGTCAAATATTTGCTTTGCTGGGACAATTGATACTGTTTAGATGGGGCTGAAGGATCACTTGTGATTAAGAAGAGACCAGCATCACTGAGGCAAAACCTTCTAGGAAGTGTTTCCTTGGGGTCACACTGAAACTGTGGTCCAGAAGGGGCTAAGGTTGTGCTGGCTACTGAACCTGGTAATGTGAGTCTCATAGGTGGTGCTGGGTTTGAAGACGTGAAGGAGTCATGAAGAGCAGCTGAGGCTTGACCGTGGGAAAGGCCAGGAGAGGCCATCAGTGAAGCTACAGCCTTGGCTGCAGAAGGCTCAGGATTGAATGAATCATAGAGAAAAGTTGAGGCTTGGCACTGTGTGGCAGCGTCAGAGTCCCGGAGAGGATCTGGGAAGGGTGCATGCAGCCCTTGTGGAGTAGAATCAGGCTGAGCGTACCAGACAAGTTGTGTGTGCGAGAGAGAGAAGAACCAGGGAAGTAAACATGCCCAGAGAGTCTTTTGCATCAGAATATGGCCTTTGGTTTTGTGAAGATTTGAATGTAACTGTGTCCTGCTTCTTCCATCTTGGAATCAAAAGGCATTTAAGCTGTTTTTGTTTGTTTGTTTGTTTGACTTTGAAGTCGTCCACATTTGAGAGACTTTGGGTATTTCGAAAGGTTTTGAACTTTGAAAGAGACATTGGATATTTTAAAAAGACTAAAAGTGTTTGAATTTTTAAAGACTGTGGCACTTTTACAATTATTTTTGTTTTATGTCATGATGTTGGCATTTATATGCGATCTTGGGGATAAGCAAGAAAGGAAATGTTACAGTTGAATACCAATGTGCTTGTGTGTCATTTAATGAGGAGTCAACTGTCCTGATTTGTTTTGTGTATCAACTTGACACAAACCCTAGAGTTATCTGGGAAGAGGGACCTCATGTGAGAAAATGCCCCAATCAGATTGCCTATAGGTAAATCTGCAGTGCATTTTCTTGAGTATGATTGATGTGGGAGGGTCCAATCCACTGTGTCTGATGTCACCCCTGAGTAGACGGTAGAAGGTTAAATAAGAAAGCAGGCCAAGCAAACCATGAGTAGCAAATAAATCAGTAAGTGGTGTTCCTCCATTGTTTCTGCTTCAGTTCCTGCCTCCAGGTCATGCCTTGAGTTCCTGCTCTGAGTTTCTTCAGTGATGAGGTGTGACCCAAGAGCCATAAGATGGAATAAATTCTTTTCCTCCCAAAGTTGCTATTGGTTATGGTATGTTATCACAGCAATAGAAACCTAAGGCATGGGCCAAACACTATGATAAATGCATATTATCAGTGTCATTGTTGGGGCTGGAAAGATGGCTCAGTGATAAAGAGCCCTGGCTGTTCTCCCAGAGGACCCAGGTTCAATTCCCAGTATCCACATGGCAGCTCACAGCTGTCTGTAACTCCAGTTCTAGGGGATCTGACACCCTCACACAGACATACATGCAGGCAAATCACCAATGCACATAAAATAAAAACAAATAAACAATCAATCAATCAATCGATCAATCAATCAATCAATAAAACTTGCCCAAACCAAAAACAACAAACCAAAATCCTCAAAACAAAGTAATGTCATTGTCTTCAGTATTACTATTATACTTGATATTATAGTTGTGATATCTTCTATTTCCACTTTATACACAAGGAAGTTGAAGTCTAGAATGTTGCATTCACATGCTCAATTGCTCACAGGTAGAGACTCGTGGAGCCAGTTTTATTAATGCAGGCATTTCTCCCAATTCCCTGCATCCCCCAACTGCTCTGTTCTCCCAATGCTTCTTGTACAGCCTCTGAATTCTTCATGGCAATCATGATTGACTAAATGATAAGGAGTTAATTTTTTCTTAGGAATTTTAGGTTTCAGAGTTGAAAACTTCTGAAACTCACACTAGAACCAGCTAAGCATGTGGAAATACAAATTAATTTCTCTAGGCATCTATATAGCACAGACTTAAAGAGTAAGTATGACTGCATCCTTTCTCCAGGTGCTGATACCAGACTGCCAATTTCTCAAAGCTGGCAACATTTCCAGCAGCTGGTTGATCAGGTTTGAGCAATACCACTGTGTGGTCTGCTAAAATATTTTGGATGTTTTCTATTCTTCTTTCCATTCCTAGGTGTCACAGAAGGAAGTGCAGGTGTGCCTTGTTACCAGTTGTTGCCAACAAGGTTCCACTTATCATCTTTCCCTTTGACAGTCCCTGAAATGTACTTGAACAGAACAGATTACAGGCCTGTGTTGGGTTTCTGAGGAGAGGGCATATCAATATTTACAACTGAGTAGTGGGCACTTTGCCATCTCTGTGTGGTATCATATGCTGATTTGACAGCAAACAAGTTGGAACATACATCAGAATCTTATTAAACTAATCTATGCTATAATATATAGATTTAACTTCACCAAGGCTCTCTGTAAGAATTGGATTTCATGACATATAATTAGGTTGAATGAAATCTCTGTAATGCTTTGTAATCAACCAATGGATTCTTATTTGCTTTCCATTCAACATTGACCAATGCTTTTCTTAGTACCTGTTCAGAGGCTAGGAAAGGTTACTTCCTTTTAAATCTTTTGTTTGTTTGTTTCTTTTTTCATTTTCAAAATTCAATTTATTGTTATCTGCATGAGTGGAGTTCCAGAAAATTCTTCACTTAAACCCAGAAAATATCTTGCAAAACAGGCTGTTCTGTAGCATCATGTTCACTTTCCTCCAGAATTATTTCAGTCCATTGTTCCCCCCCCCCCCCCCCCCCCCCCATCCCCCACCCACCTCCCCACCCCCACCCCCACCCCCGCCTCACCAAATTCCTTCTTCATGAAGATCAACTGAATGCTCACTTCAAAAGCAGGCTCACGAATTACATTGCTGAGACTCCCCCCCCCCCCCCCTGTAACTCATCAGGTTAGCTCAAGGTCCCAGCTAAAAGGGCCAGCCATCATTCCAGGTGGCTCTTACTCAGTTTTATATTTAGCAACTTTTGCTCGCTTGACAGGGAAGGAAAAAATGGTCACCAAACATGTTATTTGTATTTTAAAAAGGGGAGGGGTGTTCCTAAAGTGAATGGAGAATTCAACCTCAGCCAGAAAAAGAAACTTTTCACATGGGCACAGCAGCTACTGTCTGCAAAAGGCAACTTGCCGGCTTACAACCTATATAGCACACTATGCTATTATCTCCAGCGTCACAAAGCGGTTTTCAGATCTGCTACATGAAAGATGTTGTAATAAGCCACACAAATGCTACATGAACTAACGCAAATGTGAAGGAGGTTGGGGGAGAATTTAATACCTGCAGATATAAAACCTCAAGTTTGTTTTTAAAGTTCCCTTTGATCTTGAGAAGAAAAGAGAGATTTAATCAGTCTTTTGGAGAAGTTATCCCATGCTGGACTGTGCTGCCTCGTTCTAGTTCAAAGGGGGCAAAGGTAGTTTCTTTTAAACTGAGTTGTAGAGGGGCAGGAATTGACACAAATGAGCAGCTACCTTGATTTCCATGGATCAAATAATGGGGACTGTAAAAGGCATTTCTATGTTGAAGAATTTGAACAGCCTCTACTCCATAGAAACAGAAAAGTAGCTGAATTGTGGCTTCTTAAATTGTTTTATACTTTTTCAAGAACTTGCAACTAGACGGGTGAACTAATAAATTATCTTAAATAATTTGCTTGAGCATGTTTTACGTACTTCCTGCTCCTTGAATGATTTTCCTCCAGTCACCAGGATTGCCAGAGCATTACAAATGAGCTTTTCCTACTGCTGAACTCTGGCTGGCCTCAGTCCACCTGACAGGCGAAAGAACAAGGGAAAAGGTCCCTGGAAGCAGGTGGCTTCGTGCAAGACTTCATCCTTTAGGAGCCATGGGGCCACCGGTTTCTCTGAACGGCTGGATGCCACTGTGCAACTTTCTCTTCCAGGGTACTGTCATCGTTCACAGACACCTCGACATCATTTTCCTCTCTTAGTCTTTGTTCCGAGCTCAGCTAGACAGCCATGTTCAGAGCGGTCCTGTGGAATTTTAGTGGAGACTGGGAAGGAAGCAAACTAATTTGGTTTTTGTTACAAACAAAAGCTCATTTATTACAAATCTATTTAATAATACCTCCAACCTCAGTATACACACAGCAAACGCTCTGCAGTGATTTGAAGAAAATGTCCCCCAAAGGGTGTGGCACTATTTGGAGGTGTGGCTTTGTTGGAGAAGGTGTGGTCTTGTTGGAGGAAGTGTGCCACTGTGAGGGCAGGCTTTGAGGTCTCTTTTGCTCAAGCTTTGCTACGTGTGCCAGTTTGAGTTCCTGTTCCCTGCCTGCAAGATGTAGGACTCTCAGCTCCAGCACTACGTAAGCCTACACACCCCCATGCTCCTCGCCATGATGATAATGAACTGCATCTCTGAACTGTGAGCCAGCTATCCCAATTAAATGTTTTCATTTATAAGAGTTTCTGTGGTAGATGCTGGAAAGATGGCTCAGCAGTTAAGAGTACTGCCTACCGTTGCAAAGTCCCTGGTTCAATTCCTAGCACTCACATGGCAGTTCACAACTGCCTGTAACTCCAGTTACAGGGGATCTGGCAAAATATACATACAAAATAAATAAATCTTTTTTTTAAAAAAGAGTTGCTGAGGTCACGGTGTCTTTTCACAGCAATAAAAACCTAACTAAAATAGGCTCTAAGAGATGAAGTTTGTTTTCATACTGAGCACTAGGCTCTGAATGCTATTAATGGTTTGTTTATCTATTCCACCTTATATTGCAGGCTCATTTCTAGATTAAGAACTTCACTAGATATTTGGGGTTCAACCTTGGGTAGGTAAAAGCAATGTTGTAGAAAATAAATGGGATTTTTGGACAGGTGCTAACAAATATTGGAGCAATTCTGGACCAATGTCTTTATTGGTAAAGGTTTTCAAATACTATTTAGTCAATATTACTTACCTGTTCCCTCTGATTCACAAAGGTGATTTTTCTCCCCTCCTCTTTCTCACTGTGGAGATATTTTTCTGGCTCAAGGTTTGTGGAGTTTCAATCTAGGGATGGCTGAACCCGCTGCATTGATCTGGAAGCAAGGCTTCAGAACATTAATGAAGCTGGAGTTATCTCCAGTCCCGCCCAGGCCTGCACCTACTCAGACCCAAATAAACATACAGATGCTTATATGATTTAAACTGTTTGGCCTCATGGCTCAGGCTTCTTGTTATCTAGTTCTTATATCTTAAATTAACCCAAAATTCTTATTTATGTTTAGCCATGTGGCTTGGTACCTTTTCCCACTTCTGCCTTCATATCTTGCTCCTCATGGTGGCGGCTGGCAGCGTCTCCTGACTCAGTCCTCCTGTTCCGAGAATTTTCTCTTCTCTGCTTGTTCGCCTATACTTCCTGCCTGACTACTGGCCAATCAGCATCTTATTTATACAGACTGATATCCACAGCACAATAAGGTCTCAGGAGAATTCAATGGAGGCAGCTTCCCTCTCTGTTGCCAAGAGACAGAAAGAAGGAACCAGAAGGGGCTGGCAGGCTCTTCCATGGCACTCAATGTCCACGGAGTGGGGCACACACATGATGCCAACTGTGTTGCATTCAGAGGACAGCTTTCCATTGTTGGCTTTCTTTGTCTACCACCTGGGTGCCAGGGATTGTCCCCAGGTGGTTGGGTTTACTGACAAGTTCATTTACATATTGAGTCATCTCACTGGCCTCCTATTCATTGGTATATAAATAGTATTCCACCAAATAATTTAACTTTCCTACTCTTAACTGTTGAAGTTACTATCAGGTTCCTAATATTCTGAGCAACCTCTCAGATCAATAAATACAATAAAAATGATCTTCCTAGACAATATGAGTAAGGCATGGCGACTGTTTTCTGTTTCCTTTTGAACTCCCATACGATAATCAGTGTGTCTGGATAGATGGTTGTGTATGATGTGTGTTTGTGCCTTTTGAGAATTGGATACAATGTATCATTTTCATCCCACTCCCCCATGTAGCAAGTCTTTCCCTGAACCAACAGCTCCCAAATAATGACAAGGAGACTTATTATTAATTATGAAAGCTTGACCTTAGCTTGGGCTTGTCCCACTAGCTCTTATAACTTAAATTAACTCATTTATTTTCATCTGTGTTCTATTGTGTGGTCCATCACCTCATCTCTCCATACCGTTCATGTTGCTTTCTTGGAGTCTGGCTGGTGACCCTGCCTTTCTTTCCTTCTGAGTCCTCTCTGTCTCCAGAAGTCCCACCTAACTTCTTCCTGCCTAGCTAATAGCCATTCAGCTCTTTATGAAACCAATCACCATAACACATCATCTTCACACAGTGGAAGGGATATTCCACACATTTTCCATTTGTTGTCTAAATAAAAAAAGAAAGGTTTTAATTCTAACATAATAAAACTATAAACAATAGGAACAATTATAAGGTAAGAATTACATTCACAATGTCCAGTCAATTTTTATTTGGCATATTTGGAGAAAATACTCTATTATCTATCTTATCTTGATAAATTTCAAGTTTTATACCTAAACCATTTTCTACCATAGCTTGTATTATTAATATCTTCAAACTATCTTTTTAGACCTCAAACCATTTTCTTAGAAAAACAATTTAAGTTTTTATGTTTCTCAATCTCTTATATTTTATACCTCTTCTGTAAATTTCTTTTTTGAATTTGGTAACAAAGAAAACTAACTATGACGATCTCATCTTTAAGTCCATCAGAGACCCAAGAAAGATATAATATTGCCTAAGGAAACAGGAATTGTAGAGCAAGCAACTTCCAAAATTATGGAAACTACAGAAACAGCCAGCTGCCTGGACAGTCATCCAAACTTCCTCTGTAACATTGGGGCATTCAACTTAGGCCTACAGGCCTAGAATATCCAATGGACTTTTCTGTGAAGCATGAATTTTGAAGGACTGTCCTACCTTGTCTTGGCAAAGCTTGGCAGTCACTTTCTTTTGTGTCCTGCTGGTCCAATTTGGACAGCATACTGTCAGTGGTCGAGGCAAAGGCAGTTTGTTACTCAACAAAAAAAGCAAATTCCATATGGAGGTTCTTTGATGCCTATCATTCTTTTTTGAAATATGTTGGTGCTGCCAGGAGCAGACATGTCTCACTTTCATGAAAAGCCATATGTTATGAAAACATTTTAAATGCCATATTCTGTAGGTCTTTGAAGTGTCTGAAGATCACTGATGTATTTTAAGTATATCTCTTATGACCTTGAAAATATACCTAACATGACTATAAGTTTGATTGTTATACATGACTAACTATTAACCTATATTTACTATCCTAAATAGCTTTCAAGGACTAAAATCTTACATTACATTTTAAATATGCTGCATAGGTACAATATCTTAAACAAGAATATAAACATATATACAGTATAACAAAAACACCTTAAAATGAATTAACATGCAAAAATAAATACCAATATAAAATATTTGAGACTAGTGGTTGTTCAAAAGGAGACTCAACAATCCACCCTTTTATTCTATCATTTCTATACTATATCTCCCCTTTTTCCCTTCATAAAGAGATCCCTGAATCTAAACTCCTTTGTTCAGCTTTTTTCCTGACCATAACCAATAACAACTTGTAACCACCCCGCCTAAATGATGACAAGCATGTATAACCCACCAAATGACCCCCAAGCCACCCACCCTACCTCTTGGAAATGTGGGCATCATGTTCGATAAGCTACTTCCAGTTTTCTGGAGGCAATAGCATCTTTAGGGGACCCTGAAAAAATTGGGATAATGGTCAAGTGTAGTTGGAAGATTTCCTGTGTCCTGACCTCCCAGCAGTTGGGACAAATCTCTCACACTTGAGTCCTCCAAGTAAACACACAGATGATCATGTTAATTATAACTGTATGGCCATGGCGCAAGCTTTTTGCTAGCTAGCTCTTGTATCTTAAATTAGCCCATAACTATTAATTTATGGATCACCACATATTCTGTGGCTTTATCTGCGTCCCATTACATGTTGCTCCTTGGGCATCTCGCTGGCGTCTCTCTTCACCTTCTTTCTGTCTCTCTTTCTTTGAATTTCCCACATGACTCTAAGCTGCCTTACCATAGGCCAAATGGCTCTATTTATCAACCAATCAGAGAAACACGTATTCACAACATGCAGAATGACATCCCCATCAGTCAAGTCCTGGGACAGCTACCTGTATAATTTATTGTCCAGTCTCTGTGTAATGGGAAAGTGCAGGGCTTATCTGAAGTCCCAGTAAGATAGATTTGAGCATCTCAGCCAGCAGCTTTGAAGGTGTTCTGGATTCAGAATTTTGAGGAAACTACAACAGAGGCATTCTAAGAGACTGGGTCACCTGAGCTACTTGTCTTTATTGGTATCTGGTACTTTTTTTTTTCTGAAAACACACAAACTTTTGGAGGTAACATTTGTATATGCATTGACACAAATATGGACTGTACAGTGTACACAAATCAGTCAAAGATGATTTTTTTGTTTTATGTTTGAGCAGGTAGAAGTGTGATAACTTTGTCTCATAAGTTTGTTTGGACTATATAACAAAACTGTAATATAAATCTCTATCCATGCCATATGCAAGGATGGCGTGTACTAATAAGACATGAGGACTCTGTAGCCAACAAGATTTATCATGTCTCATCCAGTCTCAAAGCTGTTCCCATGTTGAGTGATCAACTTATACTTCACCTGTCTTGTAGTCTTCCTTGGCTTTCCCCCTCATGTTTGTAGCTAAGATCCTCAGAAGGTCTCCCCTAGTCAAATCTGACCTTGATTAACTTTGAAGGAATTCATAGCTTTTCATTTCCTGTGGAAACAAAAGCCCAACCTCTTCCTCAATACAACAAAATGTCTGACCTCCATTTTGAAGCCAAACTATCCCTGAAGTATATAACCTGGTTTAATTCAGCAGTTCCTTCCACATTCCAGTGTCTCTCATTAGCTGTTATTCTCTGTTCATTAGCATTAAAAAAATTCAAAGTCAACAAACAACCATTCAGGATCCAGATGCCCTGTGAATTTTTCCATCTTTACATGGCTTTTTTTAATTAAATATATTTATTTATTAAAATTCTTTTTCATTTTACATACCAACCCCAGTTCTCCCTCCCTCCCTTTCTCCTGCCTCCTCACCTCCCTCCCACTCTATCCCCATCCACTCCTCAGAGTGGGTAAGGCCTCCCATGGTAGTCAACAAAGTCTGGCATACCAAGTTAAAGGAGATCCTAGCCCTTTCCCATTGTATCAAGGCTGAGCACGGTATCCCACCACAGGGAATGGGCTCCAATAAGCCAGTTTCATGCACCTGGGATAAGTCCTGGTCCTGCTGCCAGGGACCCCACAAACAGATCAAGCCACACAACTGTCACCCACATTCAGCGGGTCTAGTTCGGTCCCATGCAGGTTCCCAGGCTGTCAGTCCAGAGTCAGTGAGTTCCAACTAGCACCAGTCAGCTGTCTCTGTGGGTTTCCCCATCATGATCTTGACCCTCTCCTCCTCCTCCTCCTCCTCCTCCTCTTCTTCTTTTTGAACGCTGAATGCTGTTTATTGAAGGAGGGAGGTCTTAAATACAGGTTTACAGCACAATGGGAGAACCCTGGTGGGCAGAAGTTCACTTCTAATTTTTTTTCGGGGGGGGGGACTGAGGATTGAACCCCAAGCCTTGCGCTTGCTAGGCCAGCACTCTACCACTGAGCTGAATCCCCAACCCCACTTCTGATGTTTTACACTCTTGCATCTAAGCTGTTAATGCCCAATATACTGGATACACAGACAAGGAGGAGGGGACCTATAGGGTCCTGGCTCCCATTTTGGGTAAATGTTGCCTTGCTTGCTGACCTTGACCATGATATCATCCCTGTGAGATTCCACCCTCCTGAAAACATGGCTTTTTAAAAAATATTAATTTACTCTTTCTCTAAAGACTTTATTATTTTTAAACTATTTTTTAAGGAATGTCTATACTCATTTTCTTTTCTTCAGCATCTAAGCACATTTTTAAACATACTGTACTTTTTTAGAGGTTTTCTTTGTCTGGACCTAGCTTTTCTAAGCATCTGCAGAATTCTTTGACCATGTGAGACAAATCTTAAACTGCCATGTCAGCAGAAGAGCGGCTCTGCTTAGCGCATGGCACTGGTAGGTGGCACTGGAGGCTGGCTCCACCCTGCAGGCAGCAATGGGGAGCTGCACCTCTTGTATGCCGCCAAACATCAGCCTGTCTGAGAGATGGCAGGACTAGGAAGCTCCTGGACCAGAACTTTTCTCAGGACCTATATTTGGATATATGAGTCCCACTTTGGGTGCCCTATGTAGCAAGACTTTCTCTGTACCTCCAATTCCCAAATAATGATGAGGAAACTTATTCTTAATTATGAAAGCTTGGCCTTAGCTTAGGCTTGCCCCGCTCGCTCTTATAACTAAAATTAACTCATTTATTTTAATCTGTGTTCTGTCATGTGCCTCGTTACCTCATCCTTCCATACTGTTCATACTGCTTTCTTTACATCTGATGGTGACCATGCCTTTCTTCCTCTCTGAGTCTTCTCTGTCCCTAGAAGTACTGCTTAACCTCTTCCTTCCTAGATAATGGTCATTTAGCTCTTTATTAAACCCGTCATAGTGACATATCTTCATACAGTGTAAGAAATATTCTGCAACACTCCTAGCTTTTCCCAGATCCATCCCAACCCCTATCAACCCAGCTTTGTGTCCTTTTTTTGCTTTTAACCAATCCAATTGAATTTGTTCTGCAGAAATATTTTAAGAAATGTAGCTCTCCACCAGAGCATGGTCAACTGGCCAGGGGCTATATTCTTACAGAAAATTGACTCTTTCTCTCCTAGAAATTATCCTTTGCCAATAGCTCCTCCAGGGTTTCATGCTCGACTCCCCTTTCCATGCTGGGATTTGGTCCGACTTGAGCACGCTATCAAAACCGCCCTGAATTCTTAGGTGCAACTATCCTCCTATGTTCAGCAGACATTGTTTCTTGTGGTCACCTACCATCTTGTTTCTAATACTTTTCCTGGCCCATCTTCTGAAATATCTGAGCCTTGTGAGGAAGGCATGCCACATACATGCTCCGTTTGGAGCTGAGCATTCCAACATCTCTTTTTCTTTGCATTTTGGTCACTGTGTTAATAGCTATGTACTGCAATTAGAAGCTTCTCTGATAAGGATTAAGAGATGAATTACTCTATGGGTATAACAATAAGTAACTAAGAATCAATGTAAAACTATGTCATTTGGCAGCAAAATTGTAGTAAATTCTCCGCTAGGGCCTATGACCTGTCTAGCCATAGGTTCTTGGCTTGTGCCTGGTATGGGTTTCATCTTGTGAACAGGACTTAAATCCAATCAGAAAGTTGTTGTCTACACCATTGCACCAATGTGCATGTCTTGCCAGGCCAGTCATTATTATAACTCACAGGCTTACAATATTACAAAGGATAAGATTGGTGATTATTTTTCTCTTCCAATATTATATATAGCAGTTTTAGCATTATGAAAGCTAGCCAGTAGGAATAAAGTTCCCAGGTGAGTACCAGCTTGATTTCTTCATGTTCTGTAACTGAAGTATGTGGTCTCTAAAGCAATAGGGTCTTACAGTTACAGAGGGCAACCCAAACCATGGTAATAGCCTGTAATATTGGATGAGGGGCTATGGACCTCACTAACCAAGAATTCTAATCCATTTCTGGCACTATGCTTTTTGTTTTTTAGCCTGTGGTGTCTAGTAGGGATGTTGTCATCTAGTTCTAGGATAGTTCCATTTTTAACTTTTTATGTATGAATGTCACCCTGAGTCCTAGATAACTTTGTGCATGCTGACATCACAGTAACTGATCATATTATTCTTTAACAACCTCTTTCTCAGTCTGTTCTTCTGAACTCTTAAAGGAATTTTGGAAAGTGACATCTTTGTCTCATTTTTCTTTGTCCTTAAAGCTTGGGACACTATGTGTCCCGAGTAGCAATACATAGATATTTCTTTAGTCATTAAATTGTATCTGCTCTTATGATCAGAATTTAGTTGAACTGACAATGAAAAATACATATTTAACTAATCATAATACAAAGATTAAAGAACAATTATTTTTAAAACTAGAGATACACTTGTCCTATCTTTTTACAGACCAAGTTAGTTTTAGAAATAACTTGCGATCACTAAATGGAGTCTTCCTTGGCAGGATACCATATAGGTAAACACTTAACATTTTAAAGTATGCGTTTTGCCTAACATTTATCCTTTCCTTTAGAAAATAAACTATGCATGTTTGAATTGCTACATACTGACTTTCCATTTTACTGCGAAAATTTATATAATTGTGAGGAACTTAAAATGACAAATTGTCTTCTATTTTCACTCTGATTTTGACTATGTGGAGGCAAACTTAACTATCGAAACATAATCCTATATAAGACAACATTGTATAATTAATTCATTCAAAGAAACAGAAAGGGGGGAAGAGAAAGAAAGAAAGAAAGGAAGGAAGGAAGGAAGGAAGGAAGGAAGGAAGGAAGGAAGGAAGGAAGGAAGGGAAATAGAGAAAGAGAGAGAGAGCAAAAAAAGCAAGGGGAAAAAAGAAAGGAATGCAGGAAAGAGAAAAGGAATCCATGTCCATTTGGGATTGTGGAAGAGGGTCTGGGTAGATAGTTCATCAATAAGAGTACCTGCTGCTCTTGCAGAGGATGTGAGCTCAATTGCCAGCACCCATGCTGGGCATGCCACAAACGCCACTAATTCTAGCTCCAGGGTGTCCAATATCCTTTCCTGGCCTCTATAGCCACCTGCACTCATCTACAAAGGCACATGTGTGTTCACATAATGACCAATAAAATAATAAATGAGGCCTTATTTTCAAAAAGAGTTAATTTGGAATTATGAAAAACTCACCTCACTGTGTAAGGGACAAGCATTTGTCAAATGCTTGCCACACAGTAGTGCTTATGCTTTCAATATTGTCTTATGGTGGTTATATTCCACCATGACAATATAGTAATTAATGACTATTATAACTATGATATAATGATTATTATAATTAAGATAAAGACACTACTTATGACTCTAAGGTTTGGGGGCTGTTTTATTGCCATACATTAAATATTGCTGGGATACTGAGTACAAGTAAGTCTTCATCAAGTATGGATGATTAGTCTTATTAGGGATTACTAGAAACTGTTTTCTCTTCAGTTTCCACTATAGCAAGGTCCCTCTATGCAGATAATTTCCTCTGGTTAGTTGTAAATCAGCAGTAGACAAGAAGGCCAAGGTCTTTGCTATTCACAAGCTTTAGTCACATCCTAAATTTGTTAGTCATAGCAATTTGGCTCTTTCTCTACAGAAAGCCAGAGCTTCCTCTTTTTTAAAACAAACCAGAATTAAGATTCTTCCACCAATGATTTATTGCCTGGTAACATCAATCAACTGGGCTCTAGCCTCATTTCTTAGGAAAAGTCACTTGGCAGATGGTGAATGACTCATGCGACTTCCATGACTCAAGTTTTATTTGTTCTTTTGAAATTTTTTTTTATAATGATTACTATTCTTCATGCATAAAATTGACGTGATTTTTAAAGAAAAAATGGCATTTATTTCTAGTAACCATGAGACTTTCAATGATGTAAACTAATATTAGGTTTAAAATGAGTAAAATATCAGTTACTTAAAGAAACTACTTTTAAAGTTTTATTGATCTATTCTTTAAGAGTTTCATTCTTCTATATAAGGCAACCCAGCTTCTCCCAGACTCCTTCCTCCACACCCCCTACCCACCCTCATATCTTCTTTGTTGTTGTTGTTTTTGAACTCCCTAAGTCTAAGCATTCTAATGAGAGCTGTCCACATGCACATGGGTATAGAGCCATCGACTGTAGCATGGACAACCTTCAGATACCACACCTCTGAGGAAACTGACTGTCCTTCCCCAGAAGCTGCCAGCTGCCAAAAACTCTGAGCTAGGTAGAGGCAGGAATTTTTGAGCCCCTCTACTATCTACACCAGCAGGTTGAATTGTTTAATCTTGTGCTGGATTACTGTGCATTTGTGATTTGCAATAGCCCTATCTTGTCCAGAGGTGGCACTTTGCAGAGTTCTTCCCAACATCTGGCTCTTACAGTCTTTCCACCCTCTCTTCCACAGTGTTCCCTGAGACATGAGGGAAGGAATAATACACGTCTCATCTATGGCTGAGCACTCACAGTGTCTGGCTCTCTGGATGCTGACGGTGAGTCTCTGTGATGGCTGTCATCCATTACAGTAAGAAACTTCTCTGCAGAGGAATGAGGACTGTACTCATCTAAAGACAAGTACTTAGAAGGCAGTTCGAAACTATGGGAATAACTTTTAAAGGGGGATTTGCAATTTGGGAAGACGTTATTTTGAATGATACTAAGAAACATGAGTTTCAAATCTGGGCTTTAAAAAGTACAAGGAACAAGGGCCACAGTAAAAGGACTATCTATAAGACTTAATTTGAGCTCCACAAAAGAAAGTGATGACATAACTGCCTTATAAAGTGACACACTGACAGAGTTATATCAATATGTGTGAATATTTAAGACTTCTTGTTGATGCATCATGGTGGAACAAGAATTCAGCAAAACAGCTCTGCTTTTTTATCAACACCATTGTTCTTTCTAAATAATGCCTACAGATTTATATGTGTTTGCTTTATTATTTAAGTTCCTGTCATAAATACCTACATTAATATTGTTCTTAAAAACAGACTCTAGGGCAAGAATTTCAGTGTAACTTATTTATCTAGGAGATTAGTTTAGAAAGCATTAGTAGGAAAGTAGAAAAATGAGACAATAGAAGAATAAAGATAAAAAAAATCTTCTCATAATCCAGCTAATTATCCCCATGGGCAACAGAGGTCCTATCCCTGACGTGCCCTGAGGAACAGAGTAGAACATTCCTCAAATGGCAGTCACATGTCCTGTGACTACGTCTCAGTCACTGATGGAAAGCATCCATCATGGTTCAGTAAGATTTCATCCTCTGAGGCATTTCAACCACCTTAGTTTATGTATGTATAACCTAGGACATGACTGCCTGGTAAAGTATGCCTCAAAAATGTGTCCCCCTTAATAAACAATTCATGAATGTGTTAACCTTTTACACTTCCTCTTCTTGGTATCACCTTGATTGAGTGGACTGAGAGGATGATACCCCAACCACTTCTGGTTCTCCTACCCCACTACCCATACCATGTCCCAAAGTGCATGCATGCGGGTCCAAGTACTGACTGGCTGAAGGTGGAAAGCCCTTGATGTTGCCCTGGGATTCCATTAACAATGAGCCAATATGGAGTCACTGGAATGGAATTTCTGTTATAAATGAACTCCAGGCGCTTTTCATCTAATGCAATGCGAGAAATGCAAGGCTGAGCACAGTAAGAAGATCTTGCAAACACTAACTCAAGCACACATGAGCTTAGGTGATCTGCACGCTCTGTGGCAGGCATCATCTGCTCTCACATAGGCAAAATGCCGTCTTGCTAATTCAAACTTCGAGTGCTGCTGTGGCATGGGTTTGGTCCACCCCTGCAAAATTCACGTGAAAATTTAGTCCCTGATTGAACAGTGTTGGCCAGGGTAAAAGACATTTAAGGGGTGATTAAGCTGTTTAAGGTAGATTAATGACATTCCCTTCGGACTAAGTTAATTATCATAATGGTGAGTGAATTGTCACTCTACTAAGGACTGTGGTAGTTCTCACATGGTGAATGGTTGTAAAGTGAGTTTGCTGCCTCTGGGGACTTTTTTGTTACATCTTTCTTCCTCACTTACTGGGTTTGACTTTTCTTAGCTTCTGCTTTTCTGCCGTAAGACAAAGTACCATGGGGCCTTTAATGGATACTACTGCACAATCACAGCCTCTGTTCTGTGAACTGTAAACCTCTATTCTTCCTACGTCATTGAGTCTTGTGTATTCTGTGACAACAGAAAAATCAACTCAGACAACGATGCACTTAAAATAAATCGCATAGCTGAAAGTAAGAGTTACATCTCTTTAATAGGAATATTGTCCTTAAGACAGATCAGTCCTTAAAACCCTACTCAACAGAATAGTAGTACCAGAAATAGCTTCACCAGAACACCTCCTAATTGGGGTTGTATGGCTTACATTTCCTCGCCTTGTTTAATCATTGCTTAGGGTAGAGGAAGCTCTAGGGCAATCTAATTGAAAGGCAAGTTACAGATGAAAAACCGAAAAATCTTAACCAGCTAGTTTTCACATCTTATACCTTAAGAGGCCTCACTTTTCCTTTGCTCATTCATATGCAAAGTGCAAATTCTCCAGGAATAATTATCACCTCCTTTTATTTATAGGAAACCTGCAACTTTGTGAATGGAGAACCACATCTGCTCTACCAATTTTCTCTATACGTATAATAATAATTATTGCTAAGACCACTGGTTAAATTTTGAAAATAGCTATTGATAATTAGTAGGGGTGTCATTCACACGGTGTAAATGCAGAGGAAACCATACAATAAGAAAAACTGTAATCATGATGTCTTTGCTGGATTCAACCCATAATTTCTAACGTCAGAAATCTATATTCACGTGGTTCATGATAACATTCATGTTGTCACACTGCATACATTAAAAAAAAATAGTATGCTTGAATAAATAGGCAAAGGCATGTGGCGACTAACTTCAAGCCATTTCCTCTATTTAAGGGAGTCATACTCAGGCTCAACTATGAGCTGGTGCTTTTGGAATGTAAATAGAACCTTCTCTAAAGCATTTGAAGGCTTCAGAGGCTAGCATACCATCTTTCAAACTAGAATTCTGGATTTTCTTGTTGATCCCACTGTTACTACAGGGACAGTAACTTGGACACCTCAGTTCTCTTCTCCTTTTTCTCGCTAGTTGATGGGTTTTTGGTAAAAGCAAAATGTGAGTGAGCTTGCTTAACATTTCTAATAAAGAAGACCAAGCAAATGTTCACATTAAAGTTTGTTGAATGAAGATTTGTATTAATGTTTCTCACATTGGGAAATGGTTCAGTCAGTGAGGTGCTTGTCAAGTAAACATGAGGCCCTGAATTCTATCCCCCCCACCACCCACAGAAGAAGCTAGACACGGTAGTGTGATTCTATAGTTCCAGTACTGGGGAAGTTAAGGCAGGTGGATCCCTGGAGATTGCTGGCCAGGGGCCTGTCCAAATCCCTAACTCCAGGTTCACTGAGAGAGACTGTTTCAAACAAACAAGATGGTGGTGGTGGTGAATGAGGAGGACACTCACCATCAACCTCTGGTCTCTAACAGA
Source organism: Onychomys torridus (assembly GCF_903995425.1). NCBI lineage: Eukaryota > Metazoa > Chordata > Mammalia > Rodentia > Cricetidae > Onychomys > Onychomys torridus. The sequence goes on from NC_050462.1 coordinate 20,065,061, forward strand.
CACATATACAAATACACATAGACATGTACACACACTTGTACACATACAAATAACATTGGCTGAATGCATACAAAAGGAACAATCATTGAAGATCTAGTTGTTTTTTTTCAGTCTCTGTGATGTCTTATTCTTAAAACTAATGGGTTCAACCAGACTATTGCCTGGTATTGGTGATCGCTGCATGGGACCTTTCACTTAGTTATTCATCAGCCTTGTGTGTTTCTTCTGTTTCCTGTATATCACTCATTCACCAAACCAGTTTTAGCATATTCTGGTCACCAGGAACAGCTCCTCTAGCAAAGAATGAAGGGTGAAGAGTGAGCACAATGTGCAAATTAAAGTAATGAATGAGAATGTATTAGGGAGGTTATTTGAACAATGAAGAGACCCTGTCTCAAACAATGTGAAATGGAAGGACTATGCATGTGAATGTCTTCAGACCTGGATCATGTGCATGTGGTGATGATATATTGTGTACCCTAATAAAGCTTACCTGGGGATCAGAGGATAGAGCCAGCCACTAGATTAGACATAGAGGTCAGGCAGTGGTGGCACACACCTTTACTCCTATCTCAGGAGGCAGAGATCCATCTGGATCTCTTCAAATTCAAGGCCACATTGAGCTACATGAGAGAAACAGAACCAGACAGTGATGACAAGAAGTAACGTGGCAGGACACAAAAAGGTACATAAGGCGTGAGGAAACAGGAACTCACTCTCTTGAGGCTGAGGATTTTGTAGAGGTAAGCTGGCTGTTCTGCTTCTCTGATCTTTCAGCTTTCACCCCAATGTCTGGCTCTGGGTTTTCTATTAACAAGACCATCTAAGAACAATGTGTGCAAGTACACACAAATACACACACACACACACACACACACACACACACACACACACCACCAAGAAAGACAGAGACAGAGAGAGAAACAGAGATTAAAAGAAAAAGGAGCAATGAAACCTCTTAGTTCTATAAGAGGTGTTTCATATTTTTCTGGACATGAATTGGGTTCATAAAGTCTCCCATCTGATGCTCACTGAAGTCCTGGAGAACAGAAGCCAATGCATGGACCCATTACACATGTCATACATGCATTAACTGACACTCAGAAATATGACTTTCACAAGTTCTCCCCGTTTTGAATTGTTGGCTCAGACATCAACTTTGCCAAGTCCTCTGCTGTTGATAACACTCAACTGCACTTTCTTTATAAGTGATGCTTCTGTATGTATTTTGAAAAAACAACATTAAGGCAGAAATATTAATTGTGGTGCCTTTTAGGGGAACATGCAACAGAATCCGTTATCACACGACATACTAGGGGAATAACATTTGATATTTGAGCTATTTTAAATGGTGAAGCCACCGGGCGGTGATGGCGCACACCTGTAATCCCAGCACTCGGGAGGCAGAGACAGGTGGATCTCTGTGAGATCGAGGCCAGCCTGGTCTACAAAGCGAGTTCCAGGACAAGCTCCAAAGCTACACAGAGAAACCCTGTCTTGAAAAACAAAAACAAACAAATAAAAAAAGAATAACATTTAAGCCAGGCGGTGGTGGCACACACCTGTAATCCCAGCACTCAGGAGGCAGAGGCAGAGGCAGATAGATCTCTGTGAGTTCGAGGCCAGCCTGAGCTACCAAGTGAGTTCCAGGAAAGGCGCAAAGCTACACAGAAGAAACCCTGTCTCGAAAAAACCAAAAAAAAAAAAAAAGATGGTGAAGCCAGTTGTACTAGGCATCTCAGACATAAATTGATGTTTTTAGGCGTCTGCATTTTTATCAGATTCAGTTAGAGTGTTTCATACAGGGCTTGTCAAAGTGCAATGTGTAAAACAGATCACTGTCTGAGCACAATGAAAACTGAAGTAAACAACACCAGTGGTTCCAACAATCTAACCACTGCTAACCACACCCACTGGCTATCCTCCTTAAAACCACAGGAAGACAATGGAGTTGCTTGTGTGAGAGAATATTTAAAAATAAACTGCAAGTTCTTGCCAAGATGTGGTAAAACACAAAATCTTGATAACAGCTAATGAATAAAAATACCTAAGCTTATGTAAGGGAATGTGTTTCATTCTTGGTTTTTTGTTTTGTTTTCTTTTGTTTTGTTTTTTTCATATTATATCCCACAGGGGGAGCTTTTTTGCTTTGTTTTTTATTTTTTTCTCCATGCATATAATATTATTTCCTCTTTTCTGATTGCTATGTAGAAATCACTATTATCAGTGAGAAAAGCTTTTAGAGTAGAAACCAGGAGCCTTGTATATGTGAATTTGAGTTTTATCTGCTGATTGTTACGATAACCTCTGAGAAAAAAGTTTTAATTTTTCTCTTGAGATTAAATGAGATGCCATAGTTCTTTATGCAGCCACTCATTTCTATTTTCTCTGTAGTAGGTTCTTTCCTAAAACATGCTAACCTAAAGCACACAGGCAAACAAAATAATCCTTGTCCACAGATCACCCACTTAAATAGGAAAGCTCCCTTCATAACTCATGATTCCACTGATTTTCTTTTCATTTCTCCCCATCACTCCTTCTGAAAGTATTGGTTCATTGTCATTTGAGGGATTCAAGGTTATAAACCAAGTGTACTGATATGAGCAACGACCTTTGACCGTTGGTAAATATTCCATTGAAAACAAAAGTGCCAGATGAAAAGTGCATTTCAGATGAGTCCCACTGCACCAAATAACTGCTTATTCATCTTTATTTGCAGATGTCTGGGGTGGGGGGAGCAAAAATCAGGAACAACAAATGAACCACACAATGATGCAATCAACCCTGATGTCTGATTAGCCTGCTCCTCAACACGAGCTAAAAGTAACATACTTGAAGAAAATGATAATTGGTCAATAATTGTTATCAATTTAGTACACTTACTTCTTTCTGTGAATACGAATCAGGCTATTTCTAGGAATCTTTGACTCGGTTACAAACTCAAAATGGACTCATTTACACCGCTGAGGGAAAGGAAAATAAAAGGAAGGAGTTTTACAAAGAAATAAAAGCCACAATTCCACAGCTACTTGCAGATAGAAAAAAAAAAGAAAAATATTTAAAACCCATGCAAATTACCAAGTGACTTGGGCTTGTTCTACAGCAGTTTTGTTTCTGTTTTTGCAAGAAAATAAAAAGCCAAGCATAAGAATTCTGTAATTTTAGTGTTGCATGCATGGTTGAAGCTGCATTACTCAAAATGGATGAGGAAATTTACAAGCTTAATTGCAATGCAAGGGCATGAGACAGAATGGAGGGTTTCTGCTGTTGACCTAGAAATGGCAACCAATGCATTAGGAATAGCATCTGTAATAATGGCTCGCTCATATTAACTGAATTAAAGCATGATGAATAGGGGAATCCTAAAACCAATGTAAATTGTTGCAATTAAGTTGACACACATAATTTGGATGATTATTAGACAAAACATCACAAATCCAGAGTCAATTTTATGTTGACTGATTGGAGTGTGCTCTACCCAGATATAACGCCAGAAACTAAACCAAGTAAAATAAATGGGACCAAAGCAATGGATCAAAAAACTGTCAGGGGCGAGAAAGGAACACCTGACAGTTCAGTGACTGACTTAGTCATTAGCAGATCTGATTCGAGAAGGGGAGCACCATTCCAGAATCAGAGGGTCCACAAATAATTTATTAATGAAATACTTAATGTGCTGATTAACTTGATGGTATTATACTTATAGTATAAAGCTTAGAACCATTTAGTAAAAAAAATAAAAAAGAATATAATTGGAAACAAAATACAGTAACTCAATCCATGGCAGATCAAAGTACCAAAAATCGGGGCTGGGGACATGGCTCAGTGGGTAAGAAGTTGTGGAAACAAGTGGATCTTAGTTCAAATCCGCAGCGCTCACATAAAAGCTGGGCATGGCCAAGTGGCTCCCTGGAGCTAACTGGCCAGCTACCCTAACAGATTCAGTGAGAGGCCTTGCCTTGAGAAAGAAAGCAGAAAGGAATAAAGGAAAACACCCATCATCCCCTTCTCTGGCCTCTTTACACATACACACGTCTTTACACAACATACACACACACACACACACACACGCACGCACGCACGCACGCACGCACGCACGCATGCACACACACACTTTTTTAAGTACCAGAAGGAAATGAAGTCATAGTTTTACGTCAACTTGATACAAGCTAGAATCATCAGAGAGAAGGGAGCCTCAATCGAGAAAATGCTTCATACAGTGCAGACAAGCCTGTAGGCATTTTCTTAACTAATGACTTATATGCAAGGAGCCAGCTATCTTTGAGTGAGGCCTCCCCTGGGCTGGTGGTCTTGGATTCTACAAAAAAGTAGGATTCAAAAGTATTGAGAAGCAAGAGAGTAAGCAAGCCAGTAAGCAGCACTCCTCCATGGCCTTTGCATCAGCTCCTGCCTTCAGGTTCCTGCCCTCTAGTTACTGACTTCCTCTGTTGGTGGAAGTATAAGCTGAAGACACTATCTTGCTCAGTTAGCTTTAGGTCATTGTTTCATTATAGCAATAGAAATATCCTAAGACCTAGTCCATAGCATGCTCCCCTGTGTTTCCACAGTGGAAAGCCTTTGCTCCGGCATGTATATCACCAGTCCTCCTGGTTTTCAGGCCATCAGAGTCAGATTGGGCCACTATCCTGGACTTCTAGATTACAAATGGCAGATTATGAGACTCAACCTCCATAATCTTACTAGCCAATTTCTTTACAGTTAACTTTATTCTGTATGTAACCTGTTGGTTCTATTTTAAAGTTTTGCATCAAAACTAGCCAAGAAATTGAATGACTCTATTTTATTTTTCCCACAATCCTTCCAGTAACCTTAGAATATAACAAACCCAAGATACATAGACTGTTCCTTTAATATTCCAGACCCAGATAATCTTTCAGATATACTTACATGAACCAAATATGCACACCTTTAACACAAATCTTGTACAATGACAGACATTTTAAAAAAAAAGTAAATTTATGAGTCTTCTCTTTAAAATGCACCATGTTATAGCCTACCTGGGAATGAGACCCCACACTTTGGACAAATCTTCTAGAGATATCTGCTACTTTTTATCATTATGTACTTATAACTGCAAACCTTTGACATCCAAAGTATTCATATGATTGACAAAAATTCTTCTGTACAATGAAATCATATACATATAAGTAACACTAAATGGGATGAACAAGTTGTACTTATATATTAGGCATATATATGTACATATAGATGTATATAACAAGAAAATTAAAGAAAAAGAGGTCCCAAATTTGTGAAGGAACAAGAAGAGGCGGCATACATGGAGGGCAGGGAGGGAGGAAAGAGAAAGTGGTAAATAATACAATATCTTAATTAAAAATGGAGATAAAATTTTTTTCTGTACAGCTACACCTAAAACCAAATGTTGCTACAATGTAACTTTTTAAAAATTAATAAAGTATATATGTGTAGATCATTAAACAATCAATGATGGTTTCAGTCTCCCTGAATTTTTATTAAGACAAATTACACTCTAATTGGTATGTGTTGCAAAACAACTAACCTTTTATTCCTTTTCTATAGAAAGAGATACCTTTACTTTCTAATTTCCCTGCTTTTGACCCATTTGACACAATCATCATACAATTACAAAAACTTTTTTTTTATGAAGTGCACAAACAAAATTCAAACCTTAAAATGTTTTAAAGGCTCAGCAGCAGCATTGTGCCATCAGAAGTTAATGCATCAAATACACTCTCAGAATTCATATTTTACTTTGTCACTTCTAAAGTAACTGTAATTTATTTTTTACCATTAAGGGATATTTAATTTCACTGAAAAATGATAATCTTAAGATATAAGTGGGTTCAAAGGTCACTTCTCAACTTCCATTTTTATCATAGTAAATCATAATGTAAAGTTCTAACATGTAAGAGAACACTTCTAAAGTAATTAAAAAGGCACTCATCAACCTTTTTTTTAAAATTTGATGGTGATGACAAAGATAATGATGCTCATTAGTGTTTTGCCTGCATGGAACCCTGCTGAAGGAATCAGAAGCTCTGGAACTGGAGCTACAGATGGGTGTGAGCTGCCAAGTGGATGCTGGGAATTGAACCGGGGTCCTCTGGAAGAGCAACCAGTGCTCTTAACTGCTGAGCCATCTCTCCAGCCTCCCCATCAATCTTCTTATCCCCCACCAATAAAATTATGGTGAGACTTGTCCCAAGCCTGACAGTACTATTAGAAAAATGACTGCTGCTACTGGGAAATTTCTCGGGTGTATTTGTCAAGCTTCATGAAAGTAGAAAACATCCTTTAGTGTGTCCTTGTCAGCAGTAGTCATTGTCCACGCCATTCCCAGTGTGGGCGCTGTGACGTTAATCTCTGCTGTCCAGAATGGTGCCTTCTGTCATTTTAAAATGGCTGTTGCCCTATCTTTTTCTTTCACCTGTCTCTGTGTTCCTCTTTTTTTTTTTTCTATCTAAACTCTGCTGTGAAGTTTGAGAGTATTCTTATAACTCAAGATTGTTTTGAATTCTGCTCTTTACTTATATTGTTTCTTAATTTTTTTTCTACTAATTTTGACTTGTCTATTGACAAGGAGTTACAGTTACCGTTCTAGTGACATGGGTTATTTCCTCTTGTTGACAAAGCACAGTGCTTTAAATGTTCCACTAATGTTGGCCACTTTTTGTTGTGTTTGTTGCTCTGTTTTGTTCCTTTGAGTGTTACTACATGGGTGGAAAGATCATCTACAAAGCACTTTTCTTTCTTAGGATCCTACAAGGAGAATAATCATCTGTCCTTAGAACTTCAGACTGTATAGAATGCAGGAATGGAGTTTTCACTTTGCTGTGGAACAATCTTTATGCCCTGTAAATATGTGTTGATCTCCTTTTTTAATAAAAAGCTTATTGGCCAATAGTTAGGCAGGGTTTTTGAGGCAGAGAGAATGCTGGGAAGAAGAAGGGCAGAGTCTTGAGAGATACAGAGTGAGCAGGATGGGAAGTATGTATGTGAAGTAAATGAATCTCAGGGCAGCACATAGATTAATAGAAATGGGTAAACTTAAAATGTAAGAGTTAGCGAGTAACAAGCCTGAGCTCTTCGCCAAGCATTTATGATTAATATTAAGCCACTTTTGGTTGTTGGGGAGCAGGCTGATGGGACAGGAAAGTCTGCTTACATCACTTTCTGCCTCTGACTACTTTGCTTTTGTTAGCTTTGCCCCCCCCCCATGACATTGGGGTCAGAGGCAAAATAGATGCAGATGGAATCCCATCATGGATCGGGGAGGTACTATGATGTCCCAGCCCTCCCTGAGGGAATATTGACAATTAATGGTTTATAGAGACAGAGAAGATGGTGAAAACCACTGACAAGGTGCCCATACAAATTAATTATATTGTTAATTTAATTAAAACTGAATAGGTCATAGCATAGCCAACATTTATTTTTAGTGTCTGAAATATTTCATCTCAGTGGATGCTTATTTGAATATGATGATATCAGCCAGTCAGCCCATGAAACTTAATGTCAGCATTAAAAGAGGTTTCTCCAAACCCTTCCCTCCCCTCAAGGCTCGGAGATCTGTGCAGAAGACGAGACAGAAAGATTGTAAGAGCCTGAGGTGATAGAAGACTCCAAGGTAGTAACAATGTCCTAAGGCACAACAGTATTGATTCACACATGAACTCACAGTCACTGTGGGAGCATGCACAAAACCTGCATGGGTTCAAGCCAGACCGGGTTCCAGTGCTGAGAGAGGAAGAGGATCCATGGTCCAACTCCTAACCAAGAAGGTTTTTGGAAAGGATACTCATTGTCAAAAAAAAAAAAAAAAAAATCAGTTTTTTACAAAGGAGTGTCGCTGGGTATACTTACCACACTCCCAAGCAGGCACAATACCCAGAAGTAGTTGACCAACACAAAAAGAATTCCATGAGTTTTGCAGTGGATTTTTTTGTTTCATTAGGGTTTGTTTTGACATTTTAATTTTTGTCTTATTGGGTTTTTTATTTGTTTTTATAAAGAACAAAATGTTTGCTGGTAAGGAGATAGAATGGATCTGGGAGGAGTCTGGGGAAGCAGGACACCTGATCAAAATATATTGTACCAAAAATTGTAATAAAAAGGTAATGTTCACACTACCTTCCAATTTGGTTCGACTACCACATGAACATAAGATCCTTCTCTTTTCTATTTTTAACTCTATTTGTTTAAGGCACTATGTAGCTTAAGTAAATTTTCAAGTGCCAGTTACTAAAGAAAATATACTTTGGAGATCAATAATGAGCAGTATAATGTGTTTCAGTGGCTGCTCACTGTTCGACGGCTGTTGTCTTAGCTATAGGCGTTAAAAGAAATTCAAAGTGACATAAACTAAGCTTCTTTAATCATAGACTATCAAAGACAAAGCAAGGATTTGAAGTTTAGGATTCACATTCCTTCATTTAATAGATGTATTCATAGAGTATGGGAGGGCACTTCTTCATTCAATCTCTGTGACAAGAGTCATTTCCCTCAGAAGGAAATACCCTTGGAAAGAAGAAGAATCCTGAGGCTTCTTTCTTTCTACGAGCCCCAAGCTTTCCTTCTGCGATGGCTTAGTACTACACCTGGTCCCAGTGGTGACCAAATCTCCATTACACGTCTAGCTCCCTTCTTATCCCCCACAAATTGTTTTCATTTTTGCACTTATGGGGCAAGACAAATCTACTTTCATGAATAGATGGAATATAAGAAATAATACAAGCTGGGAGGTGGTGGCATATGCCTTTAATCCCAGCACTTGAGAGACAGAGGCATAAGGATCTCTGAATTTGAGGCCTGGTATACAGAACAAATTCCAGAACAGGCAGGGCTATACAAAGAAACCCAGTCTCGAAACAAACAAACAAACAAACAAAAAGATATAGTACAATAAAATATGCATTTCAGTATTTGAGTCTTGGTTCCAAACCTCACTACCTACACCAACTCCTAAACTCTTTGAATTTCTGGATCCTTAATCTATGAAAGGGGACATGAGATTAATGGGGCTTTGTAGGACTAGTTAAAACAATCTAGCCAAAAACTCTCTCTAAATATCCATTCTTTTCTTAAAGGTCCTCAAAGAAAATAACCTATGTTCAAGCAAGAAATAAAGGTCAAAGATCATCTAAAACAAGGATGTCTAATTTTATGCAAATAGGCTAACATACAGATGTATCCTGGACTCCATTGGTCTTAGTTACAGCAGCTTGCCTCTGTAGTAGTACTATGAAACTGGCCACAGGCAGCTTGTAAAGAATGTAGTATCTGCTGGCATGGTGGCACATGCCTTTAATTTCAACACTAGGGAGGCAGGGGCAGGCAGTTCCTGGAGTTTGAGAGCAGTCTGGTCTACACAATGAGTTCTAGGAGAGCCAGGGCTACACAGACAAATCCTATCTCAAAATAAACAAACAAACAAATAAATAAATAATAAAATAAATAAAAATAAAAATGTAGTGTCAATGAATTCTGTTAAAATAGGTATATGTACACTTAATTTTCAGTTTCATATAATCTTCCCATAAGCTGTTCTGCTTTTTAAGAAAATATTTATTTTTCTGTGTGTATGTCTCTTTGTGTGAGTATGGTGTGTGCAGTATGCATGTGAGCATATGTGCCATGGTGTGTGCGTATGGAGGACAGAGGACGACTGTGTGGAGTTGGTTCTCCCCTTCCATCTTTATATGGGTTACAGGATTTGAACTCATGTCTACAGGCTTGCATAGCAAATGCTCTCGTCCACTGAATCATCTCTCTTCAAAAATACACGTAACTATGGAGGAATTGATAAAAGCAGAGTCAGAGCCTGGAGGTGGTGGCACACACCTTTAATCCCAGCACTCAGAAGGCAGAGCCAGGTGGATCTCTGTGAGTTCAAGGCCAGCCTGGTCTACAGAGCAAGATCCAGAATAGGCACCAAAAACTACACAGAGAAATCCTGTCTTGAAAAACCAAAAAAAAAAAAAAAAAGCACTAGTCAGTGTGGGTTTGGTCCAGGAGCCACTGCTGAAAAGTCCCTTCTAAAGTATCAATCACAAAGTAATCAAAAGATTATCTAGCTGGATGTGATAGTATATGTCTCCAAGTCAAATACTCAGAGGCAAAGGTAGTTTGAGTTTGAGGTCAGCATGGTCTACAAGTCCCAGGCAAGTCTGGGACACACAATGAAACCCGTTCAAAAAAAAAGAAAGAAGGAAAAAGGAAAAAAAAAAGAAGTTTGAAGCACTGACAGCAGAAAGTCGTACACAGTGGGGTGGGTCAGCCTTGTTTCCCATCTATCATCTACTTCTACCTCCCTAATGAATTTTGACCCATCTCAGCACCCCTTTCCCATATCACTCAGCAGCCTTATGCCCTGTGCTCTTGTTTTAAGGGGGCTCTTGATCCATGCTACAGTAAAATGAAACTCCAAGGTACAAGCAGCAACTCCTCAGACAAAAAGATGTTGAAGATTAAATGCTATTTACATCTTATTCTCTCCTCTACTGATGGTTAGGATCCTCTGTATTTAGTCCTAGTGAGGTGAAGGGCAAGTGTCTGGACAACACTCCACACCTTGTCTTGTGTTCTCCTTGGCCTACGTCACTTATAAATACCTAGTTTCCTAGGAATAAGCCAAGGACCTTGAAATGAAGAACTATGTCATATAATTGATTTGGATTTTTGCCAGTAAATTATATGCAACAGTAGTAGAGTTGGGATAGATGTTGGAGATATATTTATATATTAAATAAAACATTTTAAGAAAAGGAATGGACACATTTAAACAAATAACTTGTCTTCCAGGACTTCTCAGAAAAATAATTCATAGGGTGAGAATATATTGAACTTTTATGTGACCTCAGAAGCACATTTCACATTATTATTTCCAAACTTCAGGACTAAAACCACCATTCAATTCTTTGCATGTGACCAACTGAACATATTATCATTCAGCAGACTGTGTCAGAAAGCTGTACAATGAAGGGTACTGTTTTATTTTACTTTTATACTTTTAATTTAATCTCTGTGTGAAATGTGCTGGTTGTGGTGCAATAAACTATAACACCATATCCCTCATAGTAACAAATCCTAAATCATTATTCTCCCAAGGAGAGCAAAAACATAGACACAGAGAATGTACCCATTGAAGTACAAGGGAGTAAAATTACAATTGTCTGCTTACACTTAATTTTAATGGAAACAATGTGAAGGGAAGTTAGGGTTTATTAACTTATACACTGGACCTATTATTATCACTTGCTATGTTTACCAGGCATCTTGATGAAAGGGCTATAAGAAAGGATGGATACTACTAGGGAGTAGGTAGGAATTCTGCAGCCGGGCTCGCCATGCACTTAGTGCTTTTGAAAATGTTATAGCGTAAGTACAGTCAGTAATTGGATTAGCAGTCAAATTGCATAGTATCAACTAAATTTAACCTTATGGTTTTGGAGACTGAGGAAGGCAGAGCTCTGACAATCCCCAGAGTTGGTGAAACCCTCTGGGGAAAGTTGTAAAAGTCAGGGCACTGAGCGTGTGTAGACCCTGCCTCCAGGGAGGGTATGCAGGCGTAGGTTTATGGCTGTGGTGAGCAGGAATGAAGACACAGGAACAGGCACAGGGTCAAGGACTGTTCACTCTCCTGGTGCCACAAGCTGGGTTCTCACCCTCTTGGCTCAAGGTGACTTCTGTCCTACAGTTACCACTGATGTAAGTTGGGAGGGAAGGTGGAGGAGTGTCCACTTTTCAGAGGTAGAAAGATTCCCCCAGTCTCTTTCCTGCTTAGGATTGCCATATCTTACCTGTAGAGCTAACTGGACAAGAGGATGTGAGCATGTCAATCCTTCCATTCTTGCTGAAAAAGTCCTCTCACCTCTTTCTACAGAAAGACTGCAGAGCTGTGATTGTCTCAGGAACAAGCCAGAAATGGGGTGCAGGAAGGATCCACTCTGCCGCTCATGGGAGGAAATGGCACACCTTTCTTGAAGAGGTAGCCTTCCGGTCTGTAGTCATCACTGTAGTAAACCAGGAAGAAAGGGGTAGCCATGAAGCGGTCCCTTTTGCTGCCCTCTGACCAGAGGCTGTAGATATCTGGATCAGGAGTGAGAGATGGAGGAAAGTAGCTGAAGTTTTCCCCAGTCCTGCCCAGCTCCACTGACCCTGCAGCCCTTATAAAATAATCACTCAGAAGCTTATATTAATTAAAACTGCTCAACCATTAGCTCAGGTCTACCACTGACTAGCACTTCCTTTTTTTTTCAAGACAAGGTTTCTCTGCGTAGCTTTGTGCCTTTCCTGGAACTCACTCTGTAGCCCAGGCTGGCCTCAAACTCACAGAGATCCGCCTGCCTCTGCCTCCCAAGTGCTGGGATTAAAGGTGTGTGCCACCAATGCCCAGCCTAGCTCTTACATTTAAACTCAGACCATTTCTGTTAATCTGTATGTTGCCATGTTTTCCGTGGCTTTATCTGTGAGCCATTACATGCTGTTCCCTGGATGGTGGGCTGGTATCTACTGACTGAGCCTTCAACTTCCCAGAATTCTCCTTGTTTGTTTATCCTACCTATACTTCCTGCCTGGCTATTGGCCAATCAGCATTTTATTTATCAACCAATCAGAGCAACACATTCACAGAATACAGAACATCCCACAACACTTCCCCTTTTCTGTCTAATCAAAAAGAAAGGTTTGGGGTTGGGGATTTAGCTCAGTGGTAGAGTGTTTGCCTAGCAAGATCAAGGCCCTGGGTTCGATCCTCAGCTCCAAAAAAAAAAGGGAAAGGTTTTAATTTTAACATAGTAAAATTATATATAACAAAACAGTAATCAAGCAAGAACTATATTTAGTCTATTTGTATTTGGCAAAATTAAAGAAAATATTCTATGTATCCTACATTTTGAGTCTAAAGTTTTATATTTAATTTATCTTTTAGCATAACCAAGGAAAATTATAACTATAACTATTTAGTCTTCAACTGCATCAGAGACCTCAGAAGGATATATTACGTAAGTTAAATAGGAAATACATTGTAAGTAACTTCCAAAACCCTGGAAACTACATAGACACCTGCCTGCCTGGGCAGTCATCCAAAGTTCCTCAGCAATGTTGGGGCATCTGTCTTCAGCCCACAGGCCTAGAGTCTCTCATTCACTCTTGCCTGTGTCCTGTAGAATGTCTCCTCTGCGAAGCAGGAAACTGAAGGACCATTTTGCCTTACAAAGTTCAGTGGTTACCTTCCTATGTGTCCTGCATGTCCAGTTGATACAACATTTTTGTCAAGCAATCTAGGCAAGAGTAGTTTCTTGTCCAAATGGCTAATTTTGCCAAGAAGAAGATAAACTCCATATAGAGTGTCTTTGATGCCCATCATCTTCCTTGAAGTAATTTGGTGCTGCCAGGAGCAGACATGTCTCATTGTCCAAGAAAGTCTAAGTCTTTAAAACATTTTAAATGCCATATTCTGTAGGTCTTTAAAGTGTTTGAAGATTACCTATCTAATTGAGATATATCCACGTATACACAGAAAACTTAACTAACATGACTATAAGTTTATCATAGATGACTAACTATTAATCTGTATTTCTCAACTACACACCACAATTTCGAATGAGTTGCACAAACAAAATACTTTAAACAAGGGTAGAAATATACATACTGTATAACAAAATTAACTTTAAATTTGTATCGGTAAACTAAAACCTATAGCAATGTAAAACACTTTTCAACAAGTTGTTGCTCTTTAAAAGTAGGTTCAATAATCTACTCTTTCATCCTATCACATCTATATCCTATATTTCTGTATCTGAGGAAGTCTCAAGGAGTGCTGCCTTGTCTTCTTGCTGGCAGAGGCTTCCATCCTCTTTCCAAAGAGAGATGGTAGGGCTGGAATTATCAATGGAGCAAGCTGAGTAGGCAATGAGACAGCTGCTCTCCTGATAAAGGAAACAGGAGCAGAAGTTTGCTTCCTTCCTTGCAGGGAAAAAATTCTAGCTAGGAGTTGTCACTATAGCAAGCCATGCAAGACGACACAGAGAGCACAAGCTTCCTTCTTAGGCACAGACAGGTCCTCTGGCTTCCCTCTGAGAGATTGCATATATTTATCTCAGGAGCAAGCCAAGGGATGAGTTGCAGAGTGTGCCATCCTCCTATCTGAATTGGCAGAGGACTCCAGCCTCTCCCCATGAAAATGATTATGAGGCTGGAAATGGTGCTGGCTCAAGCCAAGGATAAAAGCATGCATGGTGCTATTCATCTTAGTTAGACCGGAGCAATTCAGTCTTATTGTTGGGTAGGTGCTCAGCTACTGACTCCCTAGACTCTGGAGACATGGTGATCTTCTGGAGATTTGTGTGGCCAGACCCTTCCCAGGGGATGTTGGGTAGACTGTGGAAGCTATGGCTGCTGGAATGATTTCTCAATTCAAAATCTTCTTTTTAAGTTGTGCTTGTGGAAGACACTCTGCTGCCTGAACCCTGATGCATTGATGCAGTGAGTTAACAGCCAAGCCCTCTAGTAGGGACTTTAAAGTTGGACACTCTGTGTGACTGAAACAAGCCCTGGAGTGCTGTTAAGGAGCTGGAAGGCAGAATTTCCTTTGAGTCTGAAGTGTTGCATGCGTTAACTCAGCATCCCCAACTCATTTGTTTTTCTTTGGACATTTCTCATTCTTCAGGTGTGTGGAATCTTGAAGTGGATTCTGACATTTTCTGGAAAGCTCAGATCCATGAACAGAGGTTTGATTGGTGTGTCTGTGGGAGGAGGAGAGCCAGGAGCCTCCAATCACCTCAAGTTGCTATTGCTATGATGACCTTTTAAAATGTCAATGCCTTGTATTATATATATGTATGTATATATATATATATATATATATATATATATATATATATATATATATAAAATAAATCAGTACAGTATTATTTGCATACAATCTATAATTAAGTTCCTAAGTCACAAATGAAGGTATGTGATTTCAAGGAGGTTTTACTCATAGGAGGAAATGCACAGTCAAAAGTTCAAAAAAGAAATTTCTATAACCAGCCAGTTAAATATATGAAGCAATACAAAACTTAAAATTAACTTTATTCTATGAGTACATTGTCAGAAGTAGAAATGGGCTTAATTTATTTACTCTAGAGGTAATATGGTTTGATATTTTTTATTGTGGTTTTAAATTAGCATAAAATTAATGGGCTTCATTCTGACATTTTTGTACACGTTTGCCATTATACTTTGTTCTAATCCAGTCCTCTTTACCACCTCATCATGGCCTCCCTCCCTCTGACTGTTTCCCTTCCTGTCTCCAGATAGTCTCTCCTTCATTTATGTCACATGTATTCCACCTCCTTATCTTCCCAGTTCTCACCTTAAGATCTTTCTCGTGATGATCCTATTTCTAGTGCCAGAACCTACATACTCACACAGACACACACACACAGACAGACACTCAGACACATGTACACACACATGTACATACACACAGACACTCAGACAAATGCAAACACATGTACATACACACGTGTACATACACAGACAAATGCACACACACATACATATACACATGCACACACACATACACAAGCTCACACACAGACACAATAACAAATAATCAGACACATATAATTTTATGTCTAGGTTCTGCATATGTAGCATTAGGAATTTGTCTTTGTTGTTAACTTCTTTTCCTTAATCTAAAGATTTCTAGCTCCATTTACATTCCTGCAACTGTTATAATTTAATTTGTCTTTGTTGCTGAATAAAATTTCATTGCATGTGAAGCTGGAGAGATGACTCGGTGATTGGGAGTGCTTAATGCAGTAGAGCACGACCTGAGTCTGGTTCTCAGCACCCATGTGGCTGCTCACAACTGCCTGTCACCCAATTCCAAGGAAGCTGAAGAATTCTTTAGGCCACTGGTGGCTCTGCCTACACATGGTACATATACACACATTCAAACACAGGGACAATAAAATAAATATTTCTTAAAGTTTCACCGAATAGATGAACTGCCTCTTCTTTACCCACTCATCTGCTGGTGGACAGATGAGCTGCTTTCATTTTCACTGTTGTGCATGGTGCAGCAGTGACATGGATGCAAGTAAGAGAGGGTATGCTTATTAGATGGTCATAAAAGAAGTCAGAGCTGCATGTCATTTGCATGTGGGACATTAGAATCTTGCAAACTATATCAACATCAAGATATCCTACCATTAAAAGATATTCATGAAATAATTTTTTCGAAAGAGCCACACCAAATACAAATAGCTTAAAAACAAAAACCCGGAATATACAGGAGTAGTGCTCATTCACATAAAACTATAAACACCACCGAGAGAAATTATAGATTTCCCATGTTCCTAAATTGGAAAACAACATAGCCAAAGTCAACTACCCTTTAAATTGGTTTGTCAGTTAAGTGTAATCCCAGTTAAAAAAAAATCTCAATAATCTTTTTATTTGCAGAAAGAATTGGAAATCAGATTCTAGAGTTTATATAAAGTTCTGACCTGCATGTTTTAAAATCTTTTTAGATAAAATCTTTATAACCTTGGGCTGTTCAACCATTTCTCAGATAATATTTTTTAAAAAAAAAGAACATGAATCTTAAGAAACTAAACTAAAGAAATGGCTTGGTTGTTAAGAGAACTTGTTGCTCTTCCAGAGGACCTCGGTTCAGTCCCCACAGTTCACAAACTCCTGTAACTCCAGCGCCTGAAAATTGAAGCCTTCCTCCAAAGGTGCCCTGAAGATTGAGGTCTCCATAGGCACCTGCACATATGTGGCATACATATGGGCTCACACACACTCACACACACACACACACACACACACACACACACACACACAGAGAGAGAGAGAGAGAGAGAGAGAGAGAGAGAAAGAGAGAAAGAGAGAGAGAGAGAGAGAGAAATAACAATAAGTTGTTAGGGATCACCAAAATTAAATATTTTCTCATAATAGAATCAGCATTCTGAGTAATGAAAATAGAACATACTGGGAGCAAAGAATGTGTGTAGCATGATATGTGTCCCTAATGATTTCTATTCAAATTGTATAAATACAGACATGAAGCCCGGCAACTCAGTGATTAAAAAGCAAGCAATTAAAACTGATAAAAAAAAAATCTAAGCATATATTTGTGAAAGCATCCATAGTAAATAGTCTTCACACCATATGCCATCAAAAGAATGCAAATAAAACTCAATAGGATCCTGCACACTAAATTAGAATGGCCAAAAGTTGAAAATAAAATGGTATCAGAGGAGTAGGTTAACCATGTGAATTTTCACATGGCTGTTAGGAGCTTTGTGAATGGTCTGCCCTTTTGGAAAATAGTTTGTCTGTTTCTCACAGCTAAATACACTTAAACATTCACTCTTACATATTTATTTCCCAAAGTGAAATGAAAATATACAAAGACTTGTATACAAAAGGTTTCAGTGGCTTTGGAAACCACAAATTGAAATGTTTATCGACAAGTGAATTAAATTAAGCAGTATACTTGATGTAGACTATAATTCAGCAATACAAAAGGAAAACATCACTAATACTTGTAATAACAGCAATAAATCTCAAAACTGGTATACTGAATAAAAGATGCCAGACAGTGATGAATGGCCTTTATGTTTCCATTATATGAATAGAGGATATTCATTATATGAATAGAGGATAAGTTGAAGATTGGTCACCTGAAGTACTAGGACTGAGCAGGGAATTGTGGATTGCAAAGAATTTAAGGAAACATTATAGGGTAATAAAAATATTCTATACTTCATTTAGGTAGAGTGGTGCTTATTGGAATTTGCCAAACTCCAAACTTCACACAGATACATTGTATTACTGATTAATTATACATAAGTGGAACCTAATGCTTTGGATCTGAAATGTCCTCACAAGCTCATGTTTTGAGTACTTGCTCCCTAGCTGATGGCACTATTTTGGAAGGCTATGGAACCTAGAGGAGGTGGAGCATAGCAGGTAGTAGTTCCATCTGGACAAGACTTGGAAGGTGCTGCCTGGCACCTGGTCCCTGCCATGGTGTCCTGCTTCCTGCTCCGCTATGATATGAGCATCTGCCTTCTGCCACAAGCTCCTACCAGGGGCTGAGCTTCCTGCCTTCCCTGTCATGAATGGGCTGAAACCCCTGGGTCTATGAGCCAAATTAAATTTTTCCTCCTTTAAATAGTTCCTGATAGATATTATGGTCACAGTGAAGCAAAAGTCACGAACACTTACTTACTTGTAAAAATCTGACTTTTTTTTTGTTGTTGTTAGTTACTCATATAAATGACAGAGTTGGAATTTTTGCCTTCAAAACAACTCACAGGCAGACTGATACAAGATCTAAACCCATGCTAAGGCTTGTTATAGACCTGGAAGTGTGCCTTAATAAGGCAGGAAATTTGCCTCCACAGAGCCTTCTAACCCAGACTGAACAATCTCCTCTACATCTCTGAGTATGAGACAAGCTGAATTCCAGACCAGGATATGCAGGAAGTCTAATCCACACACAAAGGCCTTGAATGAGTGCTATTTTTAGGTAGAAGCCAACCAGCTGAGTCACGAATGGACAGTGGTTGCTTATGCAGAATAATGAAGCAGGAGTGAAGGCCAGAGCAGTCAGTACTCCATCTTGTCCTAACATCACTGGAGAAATGGAGAGGACAGAGGCAGCAGAAGAACATGGTAAGTGATTGACAGCACATCATATGGATCCTGAAGGTCAGAACTGCCTCAGCTGATCCATGGGTTAAACTAGGTATTGGGGTAAGATTAGAGGAATGAGCTTCAAGGGGAGGGAAGATAAGAAACCCACCTTAGAGCCACGTGGATAAGTAGAAACAAGGAGACCAAAACTTCTGCTAGAATATTTACATGGAGGCTCTGGAAGGGAGATTTCGTGTTGAACCATAAAGGCTGAAATGGTGGAGTGTTGAATGGTACAGGGTACATATTTTCAGTTATGCCACAATTGATTCAGGGAATGAGGCTCCAAGAAAACCAAAACGAAACCAATGTTGTAAACTGAGCAGAGCTAGGAAACAGTTGAATGGAGAGTGAGCTCATGTGCATACTCACAGCAATGATATTTACCATACGCAGGAGGACTAACAAGGGATGGGGATGTGGCTGGCAGAGAAACCGAGGGGGTCAGTTACAATAGCACACTGTATTTTGGGTACTAAACGGAACCTTGAGATTCAAGCACAGAGACACTTGCTATTAATGGGATATTTTTTTTTCTTCTGAATCCCTTCCTGTCACGCATTTCAAATATGTCTGAAAGTGGCTCCAGAATAGATCCTTTCAGGTGTGATTATCACATTTTTAAGAAGTCAGCTGTTATTGTCTTAAGGAGGGGAATGCTTTCTCAGCTCTTTTATGGCAATGACTCTATTTAAAAGCCATTGCTTCTCAGTGGTAAGGCCTCCTTATTTCAAGCTCTTATTAGGTTTTTTTTTTTTTTTTTTTGCTTTTACAGAACTGACCATCTTTTTGGTGGATTCAAATCTCCTATCTGGTCCACTGATATAAACTGAACCTTTTGCCAAAGCACCAGGCAGCTGCCTAAAGATGTTCAATTGTTGTTACTGTTGTTGCTGTTGTTTAGATCAAGGTCATGACAAACTGTCCTGGCAACTCTTCAGTCTTAATCCTCTGGAGTAACTGGGGTTACAGACACGTCACATTCCATGGCACACTGTTAAGGGATGCTATATTTTTTAGAGTGAAAACAAATTTCGTTGAATTCATTAGTAACAAGATCTAGGTTAGCAATTTTAAATGAACTTTTTAAATGTGAGACCCAGGAGGAATGGATACAGAAGGCTCAGACAAGTCTTTGGGAATGTAATTTAGGGAAGGGAGGAAAAGGAAGTCATTGAACTTCAAAAGCTATTACAAAGACAAGATGCAAAGTACCAGCTAAACTGAATATATAAACATATATCATATATATGGAAAATTCACAAGCATGTGTTCAATGTGTGATATTTTTCTTTTACATAAATATTACCATGTGTGCAAATATGTAGTCAATAATTATTACTCGATCATATCCTTTATACAACAGTGTCACCAGTATGTGGAAGAGTTGGTTTGTTTGTATTTGCCTTGAATTTAGACAGCGAAACTCCAGAAACATGAATAGTTTGTCAACAGGAATCTACTATTTCTTATCAGATGTTAACTCTCACAAGCCTGAAGGCAGCATTTAGGATTTTCTCTGCAGACACCATTAATGTTATCAACAGTACTTGGCCTGGACGGTCTGACTCCAGGCCTAGACTCATCTCCATTACATTAAATGTAGTTGCCTAGATCTGACCTTTTTATGTTGCCACTTACAGGTTAATGGGTTACAGCAGCTCAACTGCTTTCCATGGACAGTGAAATACTGACTGTCTTGTCATCTGCCTTATTCCTTGAGGTAGAAATGCAATAGCAATTTGTTAGACATGTGCTACTAGGCTACTCAGCTCGAGAAATAAAAAGAGATCTGGGTGCCAATCCTAGTTCCGTCTTTGTGCCCCTGGTTAAAACACGTGATATTTCATGTTTCTCCCCTGTAAAATGGAGACCATGCCACCTCTTTAATAAAGGTCTGAGTGGACGAAACAGACACAGACAAAGCATCCAACGGGACTTTCGAAAACAGGCAATTCACATAAAAATGAGCATTCTCACCAGGCTTGGTGGCACATACCTGCAATCCCAGCTCTCAGGAGTCCAAAGCAGAAGGGATCACATGTTCTAGGCCATCCTGGGCTATTGAATGAGACCCTGTCTCCAAACAACAGCAATGGGGGAAAAGGAAGAAAAATAACCAACAAACTACTAATCCTGTGTGGCTTATGTTCTAACTAGTTCAGTCATCACACTTGTTCCTCCTTGTTTTTCCATTTCTTATCTATCAGAAGGAGCAGAGACAAATCTCACTCACTGGAATCACATCCTGTGGGGATGAAATTCTGGTAAGAAACGGTACAGACTGTATAACATCCATCCCCCTCCGACACTGGTCCCGTGGATGTGGGATCTCCTTGTTTTCTTGAGCAATTGGGGATTGGCTGAGTCATGCTGCCATTTGACCAGCTTTAGGCTTATCTCTAACACGAGGGGCTCCCACCAGTCCACCATCTTTGGTCCTCACGTGCTTGTTCATTCCTTTGACCTCAACCCTCCTCCCATTCCATAACTCCACAGACTTTGCCACCATCCTGCTTGAAGGTAGCTGATGCCCTTGGAGAATATTTACTGGCTAGATGGGGGAACCTCTTGGTGGCCGTTGTTTATTGCTATTTCTTAACCTTACATGAGGAAACACAAACAATTTTGTACTTAGAAATTAATTATTAATATCCAAGGTATTTATTTTGAAGTGATATAAGTTTATAGAAAAAAATTTATGAACATAAAAAGTACCCATATGCTGTGGATGATTGATTGATAAATAAAATACTGGTTGGCCAGTAGCCAGGCAGGAAGGATAGGCGGGACAAAGAGGGAGGAGAATGCTGGGAAGTGGAAGGCTGAGGCAGAGGTAGATACTGCCAGCTGCCACAGCAATGGGGAGCAGGATGTAAAGTACCAGTGAGCCACAAGCCACATGGCAAGATATGGATTCGTAGAAATGGGTTAATCTAAGATGGAAGAACTAGATAGCGAGAAGCCTGAGCCATTAGGCCAAACAGTTTAAATTATATAAGCTTCTGTGTGTTTATTTTATAAGTGGGCTGGGGGACTGCTGGGGCTTGGTGGAAACTGGAGAGAAACTCTCCAGCTACACTCACATTAATACTGTGACAGTAAACATCCTGCCCTGTTTCATTCCATTGCTTTTCTATACTACACAGTACTTTTCTTTCAAACATAATTGTAGTCACACTGCATACAGAGTTTTATATCTCACTTATTAGATTCATTTTTCAATGCTTGCTAGTCATATTTGAATAGCCAAATTGCTATAGTGCCTATCTGGTATTTTCCTTGTCAGATAGACAATTTGGTTGTTTCTAAGTTTGGGACATTGTAAGTAAATCTGTGAGAAACATACAGTATATACCATCCTATGTAATGCTTTATTTTGTTAAATTCACAAAAGTCAAAGTGAGCTTTCTAAAATGTGTTCACAAAAATGTTTTTCAAAATGATGTTGTGTTAGTTGTTTTTCAATTGCTCTGACAAAGCACTATGACCATGGCAACTTATAGAGGAAAGAGTCTATTGGGGGCTTGCATTTTCAGAGGGTGAGTCCATGGTCGTGGTGGGGATCGTGGTAGAAGTAGGCAGGCATGGCATTGGAGAAGTAGCTGAGAGACTGCATCTGATTTTCAAGCAAGAGGCAGAAAGAGAGATACTGAGAATGGTGTGGGTTTTGAGACCTCAAAGCCTACCCTTAGTGACATCTTCTTCCAACAAGACCACACCTCCTAATTCTTCCCAAACAGTTCCACCAACTGAGGACCAAGCATTCAAACGTGTGAGCCGATGGGCGCCATTCTCATTCAAACTACAACAGACATAGAAATTTCTGCTAAGAGACTAATTCTGATTATGGCTCAGCTTTAAGATTCATGAAGCTCAGATAGAAGTTGTAGTTAAAGAGTTTTCGAAGTAGCTTTTGTTACATCTGCCATCCCTTTCTAGGAAGGAAATTTGTTGTGTACTCTGCTCCACAATGTCAAATCTGTTTTTGACTGTCATTATAAACACATCTAATCATCTTGAAATACTTTCTAAGGTAAGGTGGGCTACAATTAAACAGACAGTTCCTTGGTCAACTACAAGTGATGTTGCTAGACTCTCTTAGGACTTCAGGCAAACAAGATTATTTTAAGCCTATACCTTGTACTTTAAATGCCAGTTGGCTTAACCTCAGATGTATTTATTTTTTTAATCAACCCATGTTGGGAAATTGCTACTCTACTGTCACAAGTAGATGATACCAAGTTGGCATTGTACATCAGACCACCACTTTGAACAAAAATAGATCATCAAGGGAAAAACACTTGGACAATGGAACACAGTAGTATTGTCCCTTCAAACCCATTCTAAAGGGAAAAAGGCTGCTTAAAGACAAATGTTTGAAAACAGCTTAAAGGTTCAACAATATAGAAATCATTTGTTGACCCATGGAGTGTCAGTTGAGCAATGGAAGAAAGGCACATTTGTAGTGTATGCCTGAAGGGAATCTACAGTTCTTTTGCTACTAACAATTCTCAAATTAGCCTTTACCATATCCTGAGAATGCCAAGCTGATCTTTTTTGATATAAAGATCTCTATACTTCATAGAGTAAAGTTGCTAAAAACCATTCTCGATAGAGAATGTAACTGTTACAAACATACCATTAAGAAAGATTTCGGGAAAATACAATTCGACAAGGGAAAGTCGGCTTTCATCCTTTTTGTGTCCTGATTCAATGGCAGTTCAAACTACAGTCAAAGAGCATTTGAGCAGAATAAAAACTGATTCAGAAGCTAAGTATAAAAGATGACTTTAGTGAAGACAAATACCCTGTGGTCTGTGGAAAAAATATGGTCTTATATGCTGATGTATTATCTAGGTAAATTCAATATAAAACATTTATGCTTTAAAAATACAAGTTAAAGTGGTATTTATCTTAAATGGTAAGTATTGCAATGGAATAAGCAAATAGTAAAAAGTCACGGATATGTAAAACAATATATAAAACATGTACCTATTATATAAAACATTATATATTATCTGATATATACAATAAATACGTTTTCAGTGACTGATAGTTGACTTAAATATTTTACTTTATTTTATCAAGGGCCTTATTCAACAACATATTTATATACTCATTCAACCATCATACATTTAGAGCCTACTACATATAAGCATTGTTCCCCATCATCTGATCTGTATCTGTTTCCCAATGTACACACTTCAGGGTGGGAGTGGAATTTAATGAAGTCAAACCAAAAGAATAACTGGGGCCAGGTGTGGTGTGCATGCATATCAACCAGTTCTTATAAGGCAGAGGCAGGAGAATGGCCCTAATCATTAGTACAAGAGCGAGTTCCATGCTAGCCAGGCTCCATAGGTATAGTTTCTTCAAAACAAACAATATGTGTGTGTGTGTGTGTGTGTGTGTGTGTGTGTGTGAGAGAGACAGAGAGAGAGAGAGAAAGAGAGAGAATGCATGTGTATATGTTGTATATGCATACATATATGAGTATGTGTATGCATGAGTATGTGTTGTGTATACATACGCATGTGTGTGCATGCATGTGTATGTATTATGTATACATACATGTGTGTGCATATATGTGTTGTATATACATGCATATGTGTACATTGCATGAGTATATGTTGTGTATGCACTCATATATGTATGTATTTATATTGGAGGGACAAACTGACACATAAAAATCATATAGAACACTGTAAAATCTGATGTTTCAAATTCTGTCATGTGAATCTTAAGTATTTGCATGAATGCATATGAATTCCATATACACAAACCCCGAACAAACTTCCAAAATATTGCTTTTATAAATGATGCTCATAAACAAAGGGAAGAGCTAGGTGTGATGGTGTGTATCTCTTTAACCTCGGCACTCGGGGGGCAGAGGCCTGTGGATCTCTGTACATTTGAGCCCAGACCGGTCTGCGCAGTGGTTCAAGACTAGCCAGGCCTATGTAGTGAAACTGTTTGAGAAAGCCAGGAGCGGGGAGGGAGAAATGCAGAATAAATAAAGGGACCGAAGCACAGCTCCATTTCCAGAGCAGAAAGCAAAACTCACTTGCGATGGTTCTAAGGTAAATCACCGGCCTAGCAGTTACTGTTTTGAATTATCTGCGGACAAGGCAGCTGTGTGACCATACTGAACCCATTTGAGATTTTGTTTGGAAGGTTTAAGATGTCTCTGATAACTTTTGATTTTGATACCTTTGGGTCCTAAAATATGTTTACCTCAGAGTCTTCCAGATCTCCCTTCTAAGCAGCTCCGTTCCTTCCAGAGTCCCTCCTAGCTGCTGTGGGCTTTGCTCGACAAGCCTGTAGCTTGCCCCACCCGACCCCGGCTGCATTAGGCACTGTGAATCTTGAACATGGCGCCTTGAAACCTCAGCCACAAGCCCCTGTATGCTTGCTTAGGAGAAGGGCAGCTCATTTCTGCAAGTGTAAGAGCGAATTCTCTGTGGGTGCCAGCAAGCAGCATTTAATCGGGAGTAAAGGCAACCAGAATGCACCTCGAGATGCTCAACTGCCTGTGGTTTAGTCCATTTCACCACAGCTGAAAGGAGAGGAGCAGCAAGAAACTACTTTGTGTGATTAAAGGAAAAAGAAAATCCATACTTTCCACATGGGAGTTTCTCACATGCTTCCTTAATGAACACGGAGAGAAGTTGAGAGATACTTTTAAGCTGTTAAAACTACTCCCATACTCTCTTTGGGGAGGGAGACTATGAATTTCCTCATTCCATCAGACCCATTAAAGAATGCAGCACCTTCCTCTCCAGTGGAGGAAGTGTACGTGTTCTGCGTTGCCCTGTGACTCCACAAAGTGGGTGGGATGAAAAATGGCTTGAAAGAAGCCTGGCTGCTGGTGGAAAAAAAAAGAAAAGAAAAGCATCTCCTTCTAGAACTGATTTCTTGCTGCATGAATTCTAAAAGCTACTCAAAGGCTGGTGATTCATTATAATGGAACACACTTATGAGTTAGCATTTCCTAATAACTGGGAGGTTATCTTTTTCTTCCAGAATTACTTCTTCCCAGGATGCCATAGACCACTCCAACGAAGACTACACACTTGTATTTCAATCCTATACTTAAGACAGAGCTGAGAAAATAGGACACGAGGTTTATCCTCTCTCAAATACTTCTTTACTACAATTTTAAAAAGAGAAATCAGTTTTTACTCAAATAACTGAGGCCAAGAAAAGTGAGAGGTTCCGTGTAGGGCAAGTAGACAAGATTGAGGAGATCATTCTTGAAAGCAGAATAGATTGTTCAAGGCTCAAGCAATTTGAAATTCAGCATCCGAAAGAAAACGGGAGAAGCAGAAGGAGCGGAAGTACAAGATTCTTCAGACACAAACAGCTGGGAGCTCCACCCTTGGACTGAGGAAGAGCGCTGCAAGCACTTCACACAGCTGGAGAGGGTAACAGAAAGCAGGACTTGGTGTAAAGGTAGCAAGCCAGTTATGGTGGCCCATATCTATAATCTCAATGGTCTGGAAGTTGAGGCTGGAGGATTGCCATGAATTCACAACAGGGAGTTCCAGGTCGGCTAAGACTATATAGTGAGACCCTATCTGGAAGACAAACAGAGTCAGAGATAGAGATAGAGATAGAGATGGATGTGTGTGTGTGTGTGTGTGTGTGTGTGTGTGTGTGTGTGTAGAGAGAGAGAGAGAGAGCTGCTGTTGTACTAGCAAAGGCAGATGAGGATACAAGTACTACACATTAAAAGATTTAGTTATTTGTTAACTTTTTTATGGTTTAGTTTGATCTGATTTATTTGCATAAATTAAATCAACTCATGTATTTGCTTAATTTAACGACTCTTTCAGTCCATACTTATGTACAGAAAATCGATACATAGGTATCACACTAGAAAAGAGATAAAGCTAAAGTGTGCAATTTTTAATGAAGATCGTCCACAGTGATTCCATTTTAAATAACTACAAATTTAATTTATGAAATGTCTACTTAAAAAGAGAACAATTAACTGAGTTCCGTGATGGTGCAAGAAGTAGGTAGATTTCTGTAACTTTGAGGCCAGCCTGACTTATGTAGAAAGTTCCAGAAAGGATATTATATCTTTGAAGTTGTCAAAGAAGCATAGTTAAATATCTATAAAAATATACAAACTCAAGTTTTCTATATATTAATTAGTTATCCTAAATAAAAGTATTTATTTCTTACATGAGAATTGATTTCACATGACTATAATTTTTGAGCTTATTTAATGTAGCTAGTATTCAGCAAATACTTTTGTTTTTGCTAAAATTCAAATTCAATGCCCTTTATAATTTTTCAAAAATAAAATTAATAGGTCAAAAAGGGAAGTTTAATATTTTAAAGAGTTTGAACTGATGTAAATAAAAATACAACCTTTTAAAATGTGTAAATTCAGTAAATATAGTTTATGACACACGAAGAGAAATTGATATCCTACAAGGATGTTAATAAATAAGAGGCCAGGTACAGTCCAGGGGTTTAGCATGGCCTTTAAATTCAAAATTAAAAAAAATAAACTCATTTCCACCTGTGTTTTCTTAGAATAAAATAGTGTGCAAAAAGCTGACAGAGAAATGAGAAAAACTATAAAACCCCAATACCATAAATTGAAAAAGAACCGGTAAAATGGAGAGATAACAGATCATATTTATAGGTAAGGAGACTAAATATTGTCAAGATGGCAAAGTTCTTTCCAGCTTGATTTGTTGAATCAAAATAATTCTAACCCAAATTCCTGTGAACTTTTCTATTTATGAGCAAACTGACTCTAAGATTCATATTGAGTTGCAAATGATCCAGAATAGCTAGTATTAAATATTTTTAAAAAGGAATAGAATAAATTTGGATGACTAGTAACAATTTAAGACATTAAAAAGTATAGTAATCAAGAGAAAACAACATTTATATGTGACATTTATAAATAAGTAAATGGAATAGACTAAAGAACACAGAAAGATAGTCAACTAATCCTTGACAGGAGCAAAGGAATACAGAAAATAAAATCTTTTAGACAAGTGGTGTTGCACAACTGAATGTATATATATATATTGATCCATCCTTCACAGAAACTATACCCATCCTCTTCACAAACACTCAAAGCCGATCACAAAGATAAATGGAAAATGTCAAACTATAAAACTCCTAGAAGACAACGGGAGAATGACTGGATGACCCTGACTTTGAAATGACTTTTTCATTTCTCCCCGGAAGATGAGATCCATGAAAGGAGGAGAAACAAGGCTTCATTAAGGTTAGAATTTCTTGCTTGGTGAAGAACACTGTCGAGAGAATACAGAGAGAAGCTCTTTTGTAGTAGTAGAAGAAAATAGTTTCAGAAGGCATATCAGATGAAAAATGGTACGAAGTTCATAAAAAAGTATAAAGAACAATCACATCCATGAGTTTTGAAAACAATTTGATTTAGAAAGAGAGTGCAAGTTCTTAGCAGACAGCTCATCAAAGAAGGTGTAGATAACAAGCTTCCATCATGACATGTTCTCCTGAAGCAATGAGAACACACTATATACAGATCAGAATAGCCAAGCTTCTGGCTGCCGACAACTCCAAAAACAAGTGAATTTATGCAGCAAGGGAACTTACAGTCATAGCAAAAGGAATGCAAAAGGAACAGGCACTTTGGATGATAGCTTCTTGCAAGCTAAACACACTGACAGCAGATAATCTTGACACTGGGTTCTTTGGTATTCACACAGTGAAGTGATGGTCACACAGAAATGTACACACAGTTGTCAATCATAGCTTTACTCATATTTGCTAAAACATAGAAACAACCATGATGCCTTCCAGGGAATGAATCAATCATGGTTAATCCCAGAATATTATCTAGCCCTCAAAATAACTGAGCTACTACCAAAGCATGCAAAGACAAAAAGAAAACTTGGATATATGTTGCTAAGTGAAAGAAGTCATTCTGACAAACTGTTATCCAGTTTATTTCCAATTGTACAGAAAAGGAAAAAGCTGTTTAGTTGGTAGAAGATCAGTGGTTACCAGGGATTAGTGAAAGAGATGGGGTGAAGAGGCTGAAATGTTTTAGGGCAATGAAACTATCCTATATGTTGCAAAAATTGTAGATAAAGGTTACTATACACTTGTCTAAACTCACAATTTTTTTAATTCCAGAAGTTAAAGGAATACAAACTATACATTCGCTGTAATACTTTAACCATGGAGGCTCATCAATTGTAACACACAAGCCACTCTTGGCAGTGGGGTAGAGGAGGTGTGCTGGGGATAAACGAGTCTGCAGTGTAGAGCAAGGCATATGTAGGTAATCTCTATGGATCTAAACTTGCTCTACATTAGTCCATGAAGCTACCAAATGCAAATATAATGATAATCATCAAATAAAAAAAATGATCCGAAGAAACTGAGATCCTAGAAAATAGCTATAAATTGTCAGACAAGTTTCAAAAAATAAACGAACAAAACTCAATTAGATGTTTTTGAAAGAGGTATCCATGAAATATAAAAGCAGAAACATGTTAAGCAAAGGTTGAAAATGTGCACACCATTGAAGAGGTATGGCAGAATAAACAGTAGGCTGTTTCCATCAATCTGGCACAAGAATCAGTGTGTTGCCTCCAGTAGGAGCATGCTTGGACGGTTGCAGGATACCACAGACTAGGTAACTTAAACAATAGAAATCATTTTGTCTCACTGTTCTGCAAGCCAAAATTCCCAAGTCAGACAGGCAGATGCATTGGTTTCTTCAAAAAGCTGTGGGACAGAATCCATTCCGTACTTCCTTCCTAGTGACAGTGTGTGTATGTGTTTGGGGGGTGTGTGGGGGTGGGTGGGCATAGGTGTGTGGGGGTGTTCTCGCACACTCTCAAGGGCAGTATTTACAACAATGCTTCTCTTCCATTTAATTGCCATCTCTGTTGGGCACATTCCTAGGAGAATGCAAGATCTACATTCCTGTGGTCTGTTTGTCTTGTTCGAAGCTGTACTCTCAATCCCAACCTCAGCACCTCAAACAGTAATGTTTCATAAAATCTTTTAGGGATGAATATACAGTTATCTATTTGGCAACACTTCAAAATAAATTGTATTTGAACATATAAATAGCAATGCACTCACAATATGTTCAACCCATGGGACCTCTGTACTCAAAATCCCAGTTCTCGGTAGGTATCCACTTAAGACACTTTTATATCATGAGAGCAGGTACAGCCACCAAGCCAAGGAGGACAGGGGTCTCAGATACTGGATACTAATGAAAAAAAAAAAAGTTATTCTCATTTTCTTAAAAACAGAATGGATTCTCCCTTTGAAAAGCAAATTGGCTTTGTTTTCTAGGGACTTTTGTTCTGTCATTTAATTAGAAGTAGCTGAGTTATTTTTGCAGGGAAAAAAATGTCTTGCCGAGACAAAAGAGATAGAAATGACTTTGGAAGAAAAAGAAATTCATGAGACACAAGGGAACGTCCTGGAAGAAAGTGGGAGCTCTATGGTAGGCGGCCTAGAAAGTTTGTAAACTAACTGAAAAAGGAAGCCCTGGGAGCTTGAGGGATAATCTGTACACAAAGCTGTCAGTTGCAAAGCCAGAACCTTCCAATGGACCACACCAGCTTGGACAGCTGCCATCCTGTGATGTAATATATCCCCTCTCAACTCTAAGGGATTAATTTCATTTCAAAAACTAAAATAAAATTTGTTTTAGAAGAAAACTTAGATGTCAAAAAACAAGCAAACAAATGAACAAGAACCATGTGGCAGAAGACTAGATCTACACGGTCTCAACTAACTTATATCGTCTATAGCTAAGAGTTACAAGTGAGCTGCTGATGCCCTGGGATTTGAGGTTGTCTCTTCCCTGGAAAAGGACAGAAGCAAAAAGGATATTGCATGGGACCAGGAATAGCAACTGGTGGTCAAAATGCAGAATATTAGGAAGAGAGCACTCCTTGGCTCTTAGGCAAGTGACTTAGTACACAATCTGAAAGTGTTTAATCCAACAGATGGTAATGCCATGTTTGTGCCCAGAACAGAGGACCAGTTCAGGACTGCAAGGAAGAAACAGTATTTGGATAGCACACGATAAAGTTAGGATATCAAATAGGGATGTCTGGAACTAAATAGATCTCTTAACTACCCAAAGCATCCATGAGGAACCTCTCTTTCTGGTAATCTCAAATCTCAGAACAAGGTGGACCAAACTAGACAGCATGGAAATGCTCCATATTCTCTGTATGTTAAGGCTCATTTTAACAGAAGATGCACGACATGCCCTCTTGGGGTAGGGAGTAATGAGAAGGGAGGGATGGCGACTTCCTGAACACTTACTCTATCTGACACATTCAACCTGGCAACTGAGACAAATACAGAATATTTAGATGCTCTGTAGGTGAAAACCATTGTCTATATTTGTATCGGAAAAACACTGCAAGTGAAGAATGACTTAGAAGAAAGGAATCGTGTAAAAACATAGTCATCTCAAAATGCTCAATGAAATATGAATCTGATTATTCATCCAGCAAGTCATCAACTGCCTCTTGCATGCCAGCTGTGTTGACTCTTCCTCCCTTCCTGTCAACTACCACATAGGCCGGGCGGTGGTGGTACACACCTTTAATCCCAGCACTCGGGAGGCAGAGGCAGGCGGATCTCTGTGAGTTCAAGGCCAGCCTGGTCTACAAAGGAGTTCCAGGACAGGCTAAAGAGAAACCCTGTCTCAAAAAACAAACAAACAAACAAAGCTACCACAACCATAGCTTGTCTTGAGTGTGCCTCTTTGGGAATCTGTTCCCTGTGTTATGTAAGTGATTCTCTGTTTCCATAACTCCTTAGCTATTTTTTTTTTTAAATTGGGAAGATAGACCCATAAAATGGACAATCCACTGTGCATACTTGTTTTTTTTTTCTGCATCTTTGAAAATTCTCAGGAACCTTTTCATCAGTCCCCCACTTTGCCGAGTTTCTGATTCCTTCCTTTCACGTCTATCCAGCTGGATAACTAGTTTAGACCTTTGTTGCTCCTCAAATTCAAAAGGAGGAAGTGAAAGTAACACTTACGGGCTGAGTGCCTCTGATAGTCCAAGGAAGTTGCTGTACCTGCGTTTTGCCTTTTGACCTACTCAACGATTCTACAGAGAAAAATTTTCAACAGATGAACCAAGAAGCTGACAGGGAACAGGGCTTTTCCAAGTTTCACAAACCAGGGAGAGAGAACTAGCTCAAAGCCTGCATCCCTGTCTCTTCGCTGCTGACAAAAGCCTTTCTTATGCAAAAACTAAGTACTTTGACTTCTTCCAAAAATCTTCATTTCTTCGCTTGTTAGTGTACAACATTCACACTGTCTCCACAACTGAAAGTGTAGTCACCTGCCACTCTTCCTTTTCTAGGATGTCTCCACCTTCTTCTCTACTTTTGGGGCCCTGATCTTGTCGTGTCCACTCTCTCCAAACATTTTTCCATCCCACAGCCACCTCCTCCCAGCCCCTTAGCCACCTCCACCGTGAGGACCACCGGCAAGGTTCTCCTATCACCTGTTAGCTACTATATCCCTGCCATTGGTCTTTGCTGCAGGCCCTTGTCTCCCCTCTTGTTTCTCATGTCCTCTTCCCAGGAACTATCTTCAGCTATTTTCTCTTCAGCATACCTTCCCCAGCCCCATTCCCCATCTCATTGCCTAGAGGAGCTTCTCATCGTTCACACCCACTGTCCGACTTTGCCAAGAGTTCTCGTCTTCGCTTGCACCCAAGTCCTTCCCAAGCACTTTGCTTTCCTCAGACTTGTCAACTCTCAACCAGAGTACTCCTTTATTTGTTTGTTTGTTTTTGAAGGGCAAGGATCTCAGGTGGGGTTTCTCTGGGTAGCCCTGGATCTCCTGAAACTTGCTATGTAAACCAGGCTGACCTGGAACTCAGAGAGATCTACCTGCCTCTGCCTCCTCCCAAGTGGCTCAAAGGTGTGTGCCACCGTGCTTGGCTATTGTTTTGTTTTATTTAGATGGGGATTCATGTAGGCCAGGTTGCCATGTGGGCAATGATGGCCTTAAACGTCTGATCCTTCTGCCTTCATACCTCAAAGTGCCAGGATTACAGGCATGCACCACCATGCCAGGCAAGCAACCGACCAATTGAACCACATCCCCAGCCCCTTAGGCAGAATTTAACATTTTGTGATATGTCTCTGATACTTCTGTGCATATTTCCTTTATTCAGGCTGATGCTAGAATTTCCTGTCTACAATTTTATTCTTCATCAAGACTATGCACTATACAGAAGCGAGTGCCAGATCTCATTATAGATGGTTGTGAGCCACCATGTGGGTGCTAGGAATTGAACTCATGACCTCTGGAAGAGTAGTAAAGAATCAATTGATGAGAATAATAAGTTAATAATGGAAAACTGAAACACCAAAATTCTTATAGTCACTGAAGGGTTTAAAATAAGGTTGGCTAAATGATTGTGCATAAAAATTTTCAAATACATTTCCTCGAGTAGCTGCCCCCAAATAGCCTAACTCTGTAATCATAAAGAATACCATGTTCTGATTTTTTATTGAGATAGGGCAGTAGGTACTTCAGGAAGTACCACAGAGAAATTATTTTAAAACTTGAAATGATCAAAAGAAATTTCTTTTAGAATGGTCCCTTGAATAGAACATATTAATGAATCCAACTTATGACCTTCTGAAATAAGTCAAACCTTACTGTGGTTAGCAGCCATCATTCTGTTTCCTAGAAATCATTAAATCCTTTACCAAATGAGTAAATAAAATTCATTTAGCACTTTATAAACATCAAATAAAAGAATTAAAGAGCTTCCCTCTAAGAAGACAGCGTTCTATTCAGAATCAAAAGAAAATTGAACTCTTAAAAATATTTTGAAGTTGTTGCTAAAAATGAAAAGTAATAAAGGTGGGTGGATGCTGCCAATTACGAAGGTGAGCACAGAATCTCCTGGTCTTAATCATTGGATCAGGCATTGCTTGATAGGAACACTAAATGTTCTTTTCAAAGAGTAATCATGCACAATGCCTCTCTAAATACTTTTCAAGTCTCTAGAGTATTTTAGCATTAGCAGAGCACCTCTTTTTTCCTTCCTCCTGGTCTCCTTGGCTAAATTATATCAGGACCCAGGAGAAATTGCTCTCATCTCTGTAGCTCTCCAAGCTCTTTCCAATTTGCACCTAACAGCAGAATTAATTGCTCCCCAGGCTGTCGTCCCATTGCATTTTAGAGACATCATTTTATAGCTGTGGTTGCTCTTTACTGCCGCTATTTATTCACAAACCTTCTCTCTCCCTTGAATGACAACCCCATGCCGACAAGGACCAGTCCTAAACTCAGATGATAGGAACATCAAGGAGATAAACCTGGAACATTCTCAGAGGC
Organism: Onychomys torridus; assembly: GCF_903995425.1. NCBI lineage: Eukaryota > Metazoa > Chordata > Mammalia > Rodentia > Cricetidae > Onychomys > Onychomys torridus. The sequence goes on from NC_050462.1 coordinate 20,099,136, forward strand.
TTGGCAGAACCCAGGAGGATCCCAAGGATAGTCCTTCCCTCTGGGGGAAACCACAGCAGTAAATTTGCTTCGTCACTGTGGCTTACAACTGGAAAACCCCAGGCATTAATCTAAAAAGACAGCCAGACATAATGGTCCATGCCTGGAGTGCTGGAGGCTGAGGCAGGACTAGAAGTTGGAGGGAAGCTTGGGTTACAAAGTGAGACTTTCCCCTCAAAAGCCAATAAATAAACATATCAAGACTATGTCAGTGTTGGAAGATAATGCTGGCACCGAATTTCGGTGCACCTTGATATAGACGAGTAGAAAAAGAGGGAGATACTTTAAGGCGAGGAGAGCAAACACAACTTCTACTAAAATGGGTGCTTAAGAGACGAGCATTGTGCAAGTCAGATCAGTGATGAGCTTGTGGGCGCCTCACTCCGAAGGCTTAGGGATTAGAGCATTTGTTTGAAAACATGGGTGGGCTGTGCTTGCCACTGAGGCATTCCTCCCAACCTGAGGCTGTTGAGACAACTTCCGGTGTCCTCATGTGGACACTCAGACCTTCCGGGGAGAGGGAGAACCTAGATATAATGAATTATGTTTTTTAAACAGCCCCAAGAGAGGACTGTAGAGTGTCTTCATCACAAAGAAATGCTAAATATTTGAGGTGATAAATATGCTTTGTAAAAAAAAAAAAAAAAGAAGAAGAACAAAGTCATTGTTATGGTATGCTTAGCTTTGGGCTAGTGTAAAAAATAATACTAGTCTTTAAAATAAAGTCCCTTCCCAAGGCATAAGAATCAGAAATCCTTAAAGAAACAACAGCAACAAAATGCCTGACCGTTCCTAGGACAAACGTTTTTTTGTTGGTGTGGGGTGGGTTGAAAATCCAATAGAAAAAAAGAATTGTGTGATCTGTTTATCCAACAAATGAATATATGAGGTTTCTTCTTAATGTTGTAGGGTTAAGGGTTTCCCAAATCCCATCCATCCATACATGTGGGCGGAAAGAACCCTGGGGAAGTCTGCAGTGGTTCCAGTAGAAGCTGTCAGAGCAGGAGGCTTTGAAAATAACAAGTGCAGAGACAACCAGAAGCTGAGGTATTCTTCCAGAAGCTGAGCAAGTCACCAGCAGCATCATATCAGCAGTTGGGAACTGAGCAAGTGCTGCGAGATGCTAAAAGCATTTTGGGACTCCAAGCCAGGGAGAAACAGACAGAGAGCTATTTAATGAAGTAAGCCGGGGAGGAGATTCAAGGAAGCCACATTTCCTTATTCTGGTGAGCTCTTTAAACAGGGTTGCAGTGCGGTGGAATTCAAGACACAAGAACGGAAATGGCTCTTCTTGTCCCTGGGAGGCTCTCTCCTTAAAGAGACCCCTTAAGAGGAGCACACATCTTTGAACGTTGTGTTTTCACGGTCTACCAAATTTGTGAGAGTTTTTCATGAGAAAGCTACATAGGTGTCAGAATGAAAAGAGATGATTTTATAAAGATACATACATATAAATAAGCACCACACACAGATACACCCATAGATACAGCTTTGGAGAGACAGACAGACAGACAGACAGAGAGAAAGGGAAGGCGGGGGAGATTGATATTTTAAGAAGGTTGTTTTATGAAATTCTGGAAGCTAAGAAATGCTGGAATCTACAGTTACCAACCCAAAGCTTCATAAAGGCAATGGTATAGTTCTCATCTGAGTGCAAATCCAGATTTGAATGCAGAAGATGATAGACTAGTCCAACCCAAAGAGGCTCACACAAGGAAACTTAATATCTCTTTTTCAATTTTTATGTTCTATTTAGGCCTTCAGTGGATTGGATGCTGTTTGAAAGGGCAGGCGATGTCACCTAATCTGAATATTCAGATATTAAGATCATCCATATATACCTTCACAGACATAATCACAGACTTGCATTCCAAGCACCAGACTTTGGCAAAGTGTCAGGCAGCCATACTAACTAAAGGAAAGAAGTGACAGCCACAGAAAGCATTTAAAATCATGGACATCCTCAACAACACCACATTTGACTCTAGGTTTTCTAAATGTTTTTGAGTTCGTAATGGCTTTTTGTTTTGTTTCGTTTTCACATCCATATTTCCTGTGTTCAGCTGATTCTCACTCTCATTTCTTCATGATTACATGCCAAGTTCATAATGGCAGGGTATTGGGACCTTCCTGACCCGTCACACATTTGGATAATAAATATAAACAAATTGTAAGTAACCGAATATGAGTGCACAACTCCAGTTAATTGAAAAGTGAATATGCACAGTAAACACAGCTTCGGGAAAATGGCGGTGGCTTCAGTAAGCTATGGTCCATAGGAGCAAAGGGGACCACAAAGCATCTTTTCTCCTTTGTGGTAGGCTTTGGTACCAACATCTCTATGTGTTTCTAATGTCCTTTGATCCACTGCTGCATAAGACTACAGTGGCAGAGAAGAGGGTGTGATTTATTTCCACATAAAAGGCAATCTTCCAAGCCCTCTATTCACTAGGTCTTAAAGCAGTGGTTCTCAACCTGTGGATCGCGACCTTTTGGGGGAGATTGAAGGACCCTTTCACAAGGGTCACCTAAGACCATTGGAAAATGCAGATATGTACATGATGATTCGTAACAGTAGTGAAATGACAGTTATGAAGTGGTACCAAAAATCATTTTATGGTTGGGGGGGTCACCACAACATGTAGAACTATATTAAAGAGTCGCAGCATCAGGAAGGTTGAGAACCATTGTCTTCAAGCATCCCCTCAGGGACAGGAGATTGACCACTCACCAAATTTATCTTTATGGATACTCGTAATACATTTATTTCTTCAGAGAAACCTATTCGTTGGAAACCTGACGACTCTGAGCGGTGGATGAATTGGAGAGAGGCTCAGGAGTGACATGAGTGTATGTTGTGCTCTTGCTAGTTAATCTTTTGGTTTCTGGAACAAACTGCCTTAGAGAAACAAACAAACAAAAAGACTCATTTTAGCTCAGTGTTATGGTGAGGGAGGCATGCCAGCTGGGACTCCTTCTGTGGTAGTTGCTGGAAGAGGAACCTATTGCCTCTCCAGAGGATCCAGAAGCAGGGAGAATTTGGGCTTGGAGCATCCTTTCCCAGCCCCCAAGCCCTCAATCCAGTTTCTCTTGGTAGGCCCCTATCCTAAAGTTGACACCACTTACAAATACAGCCACCAGCTGGGGAGCATTTGGACACTCAGGGGACATTGGAAAGAAGATTGGAAAGAAGATTTGTGTCACATGCTTCCTCAGGGTTTATCTTACATTTTTCTTTCCTCCCTCCTCTTGAATTCTGTCTTCCCAACTACTTTCTCTCTCTCTCCTCTCTCTCTCTCTCTCTCTCTCTCTCTCTCTCTCGCTCGCTTTTTTTTTCAGCCTGGCTTCTTTTGATGTCTCAGCTACTGTGTTTTCTTTTCCAGGTAACCCCATGCGGCTGCTCTTTACCGGTGACATCCTTTGAAGAAGCCCTTTATTTCTGAAGCCTTCTTTTCCAATTCATCCTTTCCCCTAGGTGTCCCTTTCCAGCTTCTAGATGTCTGAGGGGCACGCTCCTCCAAGCTCCCTGCCACCTCAATCGCATCCTCTCACATAGACTTCCATCCAGATGATGGTCTCTTTACCGATGAGGTGCAATGGAGCCAGGGAGGCCAGGAAAGTGAAGGAACATAAAAGCAAACAGACAAATTAATGACAAGTTTGTTCAATTAGGGCTGTGTATTTCAGGGCAGAGGGGCTGGTAAGAGGTCACAGCATCCAGAAATCACTTTGACAGTAGGACATCTGTCATGACTGAGGCCAGGCCCTGTCTGTGCCTGGCGCCAGGCCTGTGGCACCAATTTATATCTCCCTCCAAGGCCCCTGGCTCCTGATAGCAGCGCTGATGTAGTGGGTAAATTGACAACCACAATTAATACCCCGTTCACCTCTGATCCCAGAAACCAGACTACTGACTACTAAAAGAGTTTTTCCGCCAAAGTGAAAAAATCAGAAATAACTATGCTTGAGGATGATTATGTATAAAACCCTCATTGTTCGAGACAAAGAAGCTTATATGAAGTGAGTGGTTTTTAATGTGATGACAACAATCTGAGACAAAAATTAATTTAAATCTTCCCAGAAGTGCCTCTATTTGTGTTAAGGACGAAAAACCTCAAAGAGGAGAAAGATACATCGGAGCTGTAAGCCTATGGAGTGTGAATATTTTATTAGTGAATCACCGTTACTCAGTGTGGTTTTGGGTCTCTTAATCTGAAGAGAATTTGGGGGAATAAAGCAGAGACTAAGGGAAAAAAATGAGACTGTAAAGCCGGCATTGTATCAAAGGCTGAATTCCAGGAGGACGTGAAAAACAACACTGTGTCTGCTTACAAAGTCAGATTGTCTCTCCCTTGAAATTCCCTTTTATGGGAGTTGTCAATCAAACAAACGCTATTCATTTCTAACCAGTTGGGTGAGCTCTAAGGGTTCAGCCTTTCTGGCACTTCCTGTCTTCTTCCTTTGCAGATGCCAACTTTGTACATCTAAGGTCACATGGCGGGTACTGTCAAATGAACTAAGTAACAAGATATCCCTGGAGTTGAGATACTGCTGAAAATACCAGCTTACAGAAGGTGCTAGCGCCACAATCCTTCATTCATGTCTACATAACTGCAGCACATTTCCCTGACGTGGCAAATCTGACTGATGTGAGATCCTCACATTTTTCAAGATCTTCAGGTTGCCATTTACTTAATATTTGGATAAAAATTATTCAAATCGTTGCACCTGACTATTGGTCATAAATCTTCTGGACATAGTATGAACTTCAGTTTCTGTCCCAGAAATCTGAAGGTTAGCTTAACCCAAGGGACAGCAACAACATGCAAATGTAATAGCTCAGAGCTGCCACCCACCTGAGCAGGCAGCCTACACCAAGACCAGCACTAATGAGCTGCTGGACATGAAGGTCAAGGTGGAGGCAGAGATTAACACCTCTGTCTGTCGGCTGAAAGATGGAGAGGATTTCAGTCTCAAAGACATCCTGGCCAGCCCTAACTCCATGCAAACCATCACAGGGCATCGATTTGTAATACAAATGACATCAAAACTCTGAAGCCCTGGCTGAGAAGCAGGGTATTCGTGGGGACTAAGAAGCCAGTGAAATTTCAGAGATCACTGGTACTGTGGTTGGTCAACTCTCAGTTTGCTTGGGCTCCAGCATCCACGTTGCTGTTCAGATTCTCCTTTTTCAGTTTACGGGAATTCCTGGCGAACAGCTGTACCACATGCTACTGGTCAATGGCTAGCAGCCCCTCTTCTTGCTTTTCCATGTGTATCTCTTTTGGCTGGGGCCAATTGATGAAATCTGACAGATGATGATTCCAATGTGTCCCTTGAAAGAATGCTGTCACCTTTCTCTTGGCCTCAGGAAAAGGTTAACAACTAACTAAGGTCTTGAGCTGACTACTGCTCTGATCAAGGAGTTACATTACAGTATCGCTCAGAAAAATTTACTCTAAACCTCAATGGTTAACAGAGCTTAACTGAAGCTTTAATTATAAAATCATAATGTGAAGTTGGTTCCAGGACCCCCTGCAGATACCCAAATCCACAGAAGCCCCAGTGCTATATTTAATATGACACATCATTTGCATATAATCTATGCACACCTTGTCATATATTTTAGATGGTGCTGTACTTGTACTATGGAATGCATTGCAAGTGTTATATAGTAACTATACTGTATTGTCTAGGGAAAACTTTAATGATACCATCTGCTCACGTTCAGTAGAAACACATTCTTTCATCCAAATAGATTTGATCTGAGGTTAATAGAACAGTCAAGATGCCAAACTCACAGACAGAGTGGTCAGCTATAAATAAAGGAATCACAATAAAAAAAAAAAATCAAGACCAAATGCTATTAGGTCTCCTGAAGGTCATTGCTGTCCCACTCCCTCCCTTTTTGACCGTGTCCTTTTTCTTGTCTTATGACGACTCTGGTATTATCCCTATCATGTGCCATCCAAAGGGAACAAAGGATTGGTTAGCCTCACAGTGTCTCAGAATGACCTGTCCCTCTCACTATTTGGCCAAGCACCTTTTTCTTGGTTGTGCAAACCTTCTCTATCAGGCTTTTTCTGCCCTTCACTCTTTAGCTTGTACTCACTAGAGGATTCATAAGCGGTTGTAACGTTTTAATGGGTTGCTCTGTTAACCGTGTATTAATAAATCACTGCGCACTATAGAACAGTGCTATCGGAACCCAACTACTTCAAACATGCTAATATTTTATGAATGCAATAAGAAAGAAAAGAGACACTAGAGATGTATTTCACTTAGCTATTGAGTGCCTGCAACAGGGTCCTGGGTTCTATCCCCACAATAGGACAGAGAGGGCTCTCAGTAGTTAAGAGCATTTGATGCTCTTCCAGGAGGCCCAAATTGGATCCCTAGTACCCACATGTACGCTCATAACCATCAGTAACTCGAGTTTCTGCAGATCCTATGTCCTCTGCCCTTTTCGGGCACCAGGCACACACATAGTGCACATGTATATGCAGGCAAAACACTAATACACATAAAATAATAATAATTTTTTTAAAGAAAGAAGATGAGAATGCTGGTTGGTGGTGGCACAAGCCTTTAATCCTATCACTGTGCGTCAGAGGCAGATGGATCTCTGTGAGTTCAAGGCCAGCCTGTTCCATAGGGTGCGTTCCAGGACAGCCAAGGCTGTTAGAGAAACCCTGCCTTGAAAAACCAAAAAATAGCTGGGTGGTGGTGGCTCACGCCTTTAATCCCAGCACTTGGGAGGCAGAGCCAGGTGGATGTCTGTGAGTTCGAGGCCAGCCTGGGCTACAGAGTGAGTTCCAGTAAAGGCCCAAAGCTACACAGAGAAACCCTGTCTTAAAAAACCAAGTAATAATAATAATAATAATAATAATAATAATAATAATAATAAAATAAGAAATAAAAAAGAAAGAAAGAAGATAACACAAGTGTCAAAGGTAGAAAGGACAATAGTTCTTGGACTGGAAAAAAGAAAAAAAAAAGAGAGAGAGAGAGAGAGGGAACGAGAGTAAAGAAGGGTCAGATGTCTTACAACATTCAGCTGGGACTCTGATTCCCTGTGTGCCATTAGGAAATTTCAGGGCATTGTAAAGAAGATAGAGGTTGTTTTCATTGTGGTTATGATACAGCAGGCTGTGCGGAATTCAGTGGCATATTATATAGTAACAATGAAACCACATTTTTATGTTCTTAACGAATGTAAACAAATATAAGAGTTTCCCATGGAGTTTTACTTCTAGATCTGTCAAATTGTCACTTTTTATGATGATCAGTTTACATATTTTCCCCTCTCATTAAACTAGACTTTCTGGGAATGTAATCATATCTGTTATGACTTTTAAAAAATAGAAGAAGAAAAGAAAAAGAGAGGGAGGGAAGGGAGTGGAGGGGAGGAAAAGGAGAAAAGAAGGCAAGCTCTTATAAACATCTATACTGTTAGATACCAAAGCACAGGAAACAATTTCCAGCACAAGTCCATTCCTTCCCCTCCTCTCTCTTCTTTTCTTACTCAAAGGTAGAACAATGCCCAGAAGATAGGCTCTCTAGCCAGACAGGCATTCTGCAACTGCTCCTTCAGCTTCCTCAGATCAGGATATAAATCCAAAGCCATCTCATGGGGCTAATCCTTGACCACTGTGTGTCAGGAAGCAAAGTATCCAGTTCAGAGTGCTGGTGCCTGGAGCAAAACCAGCTGCTGATGTATCCTGATGATGGGGTTGCTGGATGCCGAAAGCAGGGGACAGTCGGTGTCATCTCCACAGTGGGCAGCATCATACTCCATGAGCTTGATGGAAAGAAAACCAACTATCTTTACAAGACTTCTCTTATCCCAAGACTCTCGTACCAGCCCCATCTCCTGCTCCAGCCATTTCAGACACTTCGCCTGTAAATATTTACAAAGCAGGAAGAGATAGGAGACATTTTTAGGACTGCTACACTCCTGTCACGGTGGCAAGGATCACTCCCAGGCCCATACTGGTGACCGTAAGCAGCAGGAATTCTTATCACAGATAAGCAAGGGTCTGAGACAGTAAATAAAGTCAGTTGGCCACTTAGGCTGGCTGTCAATAAGCATGACTTCATTAAAGGCTTCCTTCTCTTTGTAGGACCAAGCACAGAGGTCAACAAGATTATGGAAAGCATTTCTTGGTGGAAAGGGTCTTGTTCACAGCGCTCTGTCACATACACAATGATACAAATCTTGGACTTCAAGAGCAATGAAATACTACAAGGGAGATATGAAACGGGAAATACTTAAACAGAACGCAGTCTGCTCAAACCAGGCAGAGTATGCCGCTAACATTCAGGTCCTAGAGTCCCAAGTGAGTGATGTTTTTTATATTTGCAGGTATACACATGTGATTCACCAGATGTGCTGTTTAAGAATGCTTCCTTTAGGCTCCGAGGCCTCACCTACCCAGAATCCTGTGTGTTGGGTGGAGTGAAATGTTTTGGATACAGTTGGACCACACGCCGTGACTCACACCATCTGGCTGCTGAACGGAGCACCAAGGCCTCTTCTCAGGACTTATCTTCCCTTCTGTTCTGCCCCAACTTTCTCTCTCATAGTCCTTCATTCACCTACAGGCTTACGGGTAAGACGAACTTGTCAGAGAATGGACATCCTGGTTGAAGTCGGTGTGTTATCAATTCTCTGTTGTATGTTGTGAGAGGATACGTGTGGTGGAAGGGATAGCCTCCCACTTAAGGTGATGCTGTATCTTCTAAAGAATTTCTCAAATGACGCTGGGGAGAAGGAGCAATTGGCAAAGTGCCTGTTGTGCGAACCTTGGGATGCAAGTTCAGATCCCCAGCACCCACTTTATAAAAGTTGTATGTGGTGGCACACACCTGTAACTCCAGCACAGACGAGTAGAGGTGTGTTTTTTTGGGGGGGGGGCGACGGAGGATTTCTAGATGAAATGGTGAGCTACAGGTTTGGTGAGCCACACTGTCACACATAAAAATAAGGTGGATAGCAATAGAGAAAGATACCTGGAAAAGGAGATGGGGGAGGGGGTAAAAAGGAGGTGGGGGAGGGAGAGATGGTGGTTGGTATGTAAAATAAAATTTAAAACGTTAATAGAAAGATACCTGATATTTGTTTCTGGCCTTAACACATGTACTCACGGAAGTATTCAGCTGGACATCACATGCATACACACAATTTTTAAAGTACTCAAATAAAACCCAAACATATGTTAATTGAAAACTTACGCAGTACAGAAAAAGATGCATTAAAAGGCAAAAGTTTCCTCTAACTCTTGACTAATCTCTCATCTCCTCTGAGCAACTCATTGCAAATTGCCAGATGTGTGCCCATATGATTTTTCTATACAGTTACATACATAACCGTGTGTGTACATGTGTGTATGCTTTTTGACTTTGTTTTTGGACAGCTCTATCCATGAGCGGATTGAGGCATTTTGATCCACCATACAGATGAAAGCGAACGCCGTCAGCACAAAAGCAGTCAATTTTAAATTACGAACACCTCAGGGTGTGTGACTGCTCCTCGGAACTGCAGTGACTGCTCCTGACCTTTGTCGACATGAAGACTTCCCTCGCTCACCTTCTCAAATACATTTTGGTCAAGAAGTGAGGCACCTCAGGCTTATAGAAAGCATCTATGAGGATACTGAGGGAATAGGAACGAGCAGCAATCACATCCTGTAAACTCATGAATGCTGTTATAGTCTTCATAGAAACACAAGGTGCTAAGTTAACTCACCTCATCGAGAGCTCTGGGAGACAGAGAGTCTGTTTCCGTAGGAAGGCCAGAGCTGAGGACGCAATGGTGGATGCTGTGTACGTTCACGTGAAATGTATATTACTCACCCTGCTTTCTCATCCTACTAACCCTGCAATCCAGCTACAGCTCTTGGGAAGGTCCCCAAGATTGCTAACTGCAGAACTTCATCTTTATGATGAGTGGTATTTCTCAGCTGTTCACTTCTTCCTTCTGCAGAGATGCCTAACTCTTTTCTCCTTCTACCAACGACACTGGTTGTCCACTCTGTTTATACTGGTCTCTGTCTAACATGGCACCCTAGAACCTAGGGTGTCTGTATGCTTGTCCTTCATTCTCCATCTGAGAGAACTGATGAAATGCAGGTCTCAGTAAAGCAGCCAATGTCTCATCTACCTCGCTGTTTAACACTGAGCTTCCTCGCCATCTCAAACACAGCATGTGGCCTTTCAAGCAAGTCTGTGCCCCTCTCCCCCATGTCTTAGCCACATGACTGATGGATAAAGCAATATGCGAGTTGTATTAGAGGCTCCATCAATCCTTTTCACTCCTTCTCTTGCCTTTTTCTTCACACCAGGCCATCATGAAGTCCTAGGGAACACACTTAGAAAATATTTACCTGCTCTGCTCCCTACTCAGCTTCCATCATAGTTACTATAATCTTCATCCTTTCCACTTGGACCAGATTGAAGGATCCCAATGAAATGTCCTAATGAAATGTAGCAAGTATCCTAATGAAATGTCTCTTCGCTCTCAATCCCTAACATTTGCACTAAGGATGTTCGTGTTTCTGAAGACACACCCCCTACCTCTGCTCACCCTCCTACACATTTGCCTCCTGCTTAACAGCCTTAAGTGGTTTTCTATAACCTATGCAGGACAAATGCTTAACATCATTAAGATACTTCCCAACTTTCTTACCATAAACAAGAAAATTTCCCCAAGACACTGGGCTCTTTCTCATCTATGTTCTTAGATTTATTTATTTTATTTTCTATATGTAAGTGTTTCGCCTATGTGAATGTATGTGTACCACAAGCAGGCCTGGTGCCACAGAGATATGAAGAGGGCGTTGAACCCCCTGGATCAGATGTTTGTGAACTGTCATGTGGGTGCTAGGAAGGAAATGCAGCTCCTCTTCAAGAGCAACACAGGCTCTTAGCCATTGTACCATCCCTCCAGTTCCTCATCTTTCCTTTGGACCCTTTAGTTTCCTCCATCAGAAATGTCCCCCATCTATTGTTAACCCCTTCAGTATTCAAGACAGAAGTTTCCTCCTCTGTCCATCCATGCCCACCCATGCTGCTCTCCAGCCTCCTCAAGGATAGCCTATCCTATGTGTTCCCACAACACAGCTCCCTTATTCTTAGATTCATTCACACCCCTCTTAGCCAACAAATAAGCAGGAATGCACAGCTATATGGAACAGTGGCGTGGTGTGTAATCATTTCTAAATCTCGATCATCCTAGTAGACTACTAATTAGGAACGCTACATCAATCTGTCACATAACATGCAAGCCTTTGTCTGCTCAAGGTTCCTGACAACTACTAAAGTAATGACATGTGTAATCGGAACAAATTATAGCCCTCTCTGTAGGAAGGATCTTTATCATTCCTATTACTAACCATTACAAGTCACAGTTTTGAACAGTATGGCCTTTTAGCCCTGTCTTTTGGAATGTATTCACTAACTCTTTCACTTTTTTTCATATATTCCACAACTACTAAATGGGACAAGACAAAAAAAAAAATTAGTCATAATCCCTATTTCTTAACTATGAGTGAAAAAACAGCTAATAGACAAATACAGAAGAATACTTCATATTTCAAGTAGTGATGAGTGTGAGAGGTGACAACAGAGACAAAAGCAGAGACAGAGGATTAGGGAACCATTATCACGTGCAGGGTAGGGTAATTTCAAAGGAACTGTTTTAGGGTAGCGTGGTTCTGACTGCTAGTGTGCCTCCAAGACAAGAAGGGCACAGAATCTCCTGATCCTGCCTTTTAAAATGGAGAGTGCATGGGTAAGTGATGGTTGGGAATCCAAAGTGGGCTGTATCTCCCCACCAGGTGAGAAGGCTTCAGTGGAGCATGAATGGAAAGAAATATCAGCAGCCTGGGAATGCAGCTTTGGGGTGACTCCTCATGGGAAAGCTGCGCATCTTCACAAGACACACAGAGCTCAGGACTTTAAAGAAACAGAAAGTTGGCCAGGCAGTGGTGATGCATGCCTTTGATCCCAGCACTTACTCTGGAGGCAGAGCCAGGTGGATCTCTGTGATTTCAAGGCCAGCCTGGAGGGTCTTAGCAAAGCTACACAGAGAAACTGTGTCTCAGAAAAATAAAAGAAAGAAAGAAAGAAAAGGAAAGAAATGGGAAGCTTGAAGCCATGGGGCACAGGGGAAGGGTTAGAGAAGAGCCTAGGTATGTGACTTGGGGACAGGTGTAAGCTGATCCCCAGCCAAGCTGAGGTGGTATGGAACGGCAAAATGAGAAATTAATTGGGCTGTAAGCTTGGGGAGGGTGACTCTAAAATAAATACCTTAAAGTTGTATTAATCTTATTTTGCTCTACCCACGGAAATTTATTATGAACTGGTGCCAATTCTTTGGCTTCCAATGTTTTTAAATAATTAATTTTCTGTATACATCATTTAAAAAATTATGCCAGCAATTTCTATAAGTTTAAGGCTGTCGTTCATCTTCAGATGTTTACCCTACAGGTTATAGAAAGTCAATTAAGGTGATTAGTCAGGAAGTAGCATAACATAACACAATTTTTTAGAAACTAGAAGTTTTAATGCAAAATGCCTGAGATTGGGGGAGAAAAAGGATAACATGTAGCAATACCAGTGTAGGGGCCATTAACCTCTTCCAAATGGAAATGATTTTTTTTTTCCAGATACATTTTCCAGAACTCTAGAATGCCATTTAGAAATTATTCTTACCATTATTTAGGATATAGATTTCATTTGGAAATAAATTGATCAGAAATAAGAATCATGTGACAAATCCATTTTAAACACCAAAACCTCCCACCCTAGCCCATGAATCAAAGAATCTCTTTAGGACAGCATATTTGTGAATGAGGCCACCTGAAGTGGTAGGTGGCCTTAGGTAAAGCCGAATATTTATGGGAGGGAAGGAGGAAGAGAGAGCAGAGGGAGATAAGCTGGTTGATGTGCATTATCTTACTCTGGAGCTGGTTAGAATAGAGGACCCACTGCTTACACTGTTAGAAACGCTTTTACCAGTGAAGACCTCTCCGTCCTCTGCACTTGTCAAGCTACAGGTATGAGAATAAGGGTTCATCAAAGGAAAGGGCCAGGAACCAGAGGACAGCCACTGAGAAGGTCTCCTCAGGAGAATGAAAACGTAAGATGACCCGTAGGCCCTTGCCTACCACTCTGGAGGCAGAGGCAGGTGGATCTCTGTGAGTTCAAGGCCAGTCTGGGCTACAGAGTGAGTTCCAGGATAGGCTTCAAAGCTACACAGAGAAACCCTTTCTCCAAAAACCAAAAAAATATATGTAATAATAATAATAATAATAACAATAATAATGATAAATAAAAATTTTTAAAAAATCCTTTAAAAATTACAGCTAATGCCTTAACTTAGCTATATTTAACTGGGGGTGTTAGTATAGTATTAGGGTGCTTGTCAACCAACCATGAGACCTTTCATTCACTGACTAGTATTCGGGTGGAGAAAAGGACTAACATTATTTTGTAGTGAGAAATACTGTAAGACTAAACCCAAGGACTTATAGGAAGGGAGAAAAAGAAGACTATTGGAACACAAAGGCGGTTACTACTGTGTCTTGGCCACAAGCTACAGAAACCTCAGAGCCAAATGATTTAAAGCAACTGAAATTGAAGCAACAATTATCTCATAGGTCTGGAAGCCAGATGTCCAAATCCAAGGTGTCAACAGGCCCAAGGTCCCTTCGAGGGCACTAGGTGAATGTTCTTGTGTATCTCTCACAGATTCGTGGCTCTAGGCTTTCTACTATAGCTACTTAACTGTTGATTCCTTTACCTAATTTTAGAGTTTTTCTGAGTTCTTGCTTGTCACTGTACTATCCAGAACTATTACCATGGTATCGTTCAGTCTGAGTAACTATCTGTGAAACAGATTAGAAAACAAAACAAAACAAACACTTTTTAAACAGGCAATAAACTTAGTAGTTCCAATTTTGTATATACCCAGGTTTCTAATAAATTTAATATAATTTATTTTTATATTCTATTTTATGAGCATAGATTCATAATTATTGTCTCAACATTTTTATTTTTAAATTAATGTAAAATCACCATAAAATATTTAAATATCTAACACTAAAATTTAGAAAACTGAATATCCACCAGCCTGGCTCAGTAGAGGCATGAACATTCTACAGAGAATTTCATGAAATATGACATATCTTGCTGGACATCTAAAGCTTAACCATCACTCATTTATACTTTTGTGTCTTTTAAAAGGTTTTATATGATTTTAAAGCTTATTGGAAATATCATTTGCTAAGTATCAACAAATGTCCATTCAAACTCAACAGACTGACCAGCATACTGAACATGTTCAGCACAACAGAAGTTTGCTATATACAATTTAAATGTTGTCTCTTGACAATGTTAACTGTATACATTTATGGGGTGAAAAGTAACACAATAAGTTTTATTAGGTATGTGATTTATTGGGGAACATACCTGGTAGCTTGGGTGGATTCAGTGTGGTATATGCTCCCATGACTACATAACTTGTCACATGCCCAAGGGACCATGATTGGGAATATATTTAAACTGGTCACCATTGTGGATGAACTACATCTCATCTAACACGTTGATTTTGTGGTCACACAGTCTAGAAAGTCTGACTTGCCGTACAATCTCCTATTTCATTATCACATGAGAAGCTGGGCTAGAGGTAAAATGAAGACATAAGCGACAGACAAAAGCAGATTCCGGGTCAACTTTTCACTCTACAGCCTCATATTGACTTATTTTGTAAGACAGGAGAATAGACTAATTGGAGGCCTTTAATGCCATCTCCATAATTAAAAATGAACTATCTACAGAATGGTAAATGGATGCATTGTAAGAGGATGCCAACATTTACTGCCTAAATCAGTTTCAGGATATTAAGCAAAATTTGGAACTATGTGCAGTAAAATGTATCCAAAATTGGTCAACGAAGCAGAATAAAAATAAGGGTAAAGATGCTTTCTCGCATAGGTACATCTCCAAAATTAGGTGATAGAATACTAAATAACGCCATGTAACAGCATAAATTCTTATAACTAATAAAAGCTTTCATCCTTGTAATTAATCCTGGTCCATATACCAACTACTGAGTATTACCATGTCACAAGCCTGAGAAAAATAACATGGAAGAGAATATAATTTTATTTTCCTCAATTAGTTTTACTTTTGGTTTAAGTAAATCATTGCCACTACTACCAGCAGACAGCCTTAGTTTATTCAAACTAATTTCGCCATCCGCGTTTCATAACTATGACTTGGTTCTGTGCTTTTCCTCCTTATTTTCAAAATAAATACATAGAATCCTGCTCTAAGATATTTGGTAAAGAAGGGAAACAAAAGGTCACAATTGCAGATTTGGAGGAAGTTGCATTTGGAGATCAAAATGTATAGAATGTAATGTATAGAGAAAACCGAGAAACAGAAAGTAGCAGTAAAATATTAGAAATTGAATACATGCAAACCAGAAGCATTGTAATGTCACACACTCCTGAGGACATTGCATTACATGACATAATCACACAAAGAAAGACAGCCGATATGTGTTCTCTCTCCTATGTGGAAGTTAAGTAAGTTGATCTGAGTATAAACTGGTCATTAGTGTATGTGAAAAAAATGGAGAGGAGGGAGGAGATGAAAAGTTGACAAACTATAAAATAAAAGAGTTTTCCATCACGAAAGGTTAAATAGGATGGAGAGAAGTTATTCTATTTTAAAGTTTTATGCTTACCTGATTTTTTTTTTAAATTTCCATTTGTGCCTCTCATGTACTCCTGTTTAAAATATTCTGGCTGTATGTGCTTGGTGTACTTTTATGAGATGCAATTCCAAATTCGATTTAAAATTAGAAGTTTTGCTGGGTGGCAGTGGTGCATGCTTTTAATCCCAGCACTTGGGAGGCAGAGCCATGTGGATCTCTGTGAGTTCCAGGCCAGCCTGGTCTACAGAGTGAGATCCAGGACAGGCACTAAAACTACACAGAGAAACCCTGTCTTGGAAAAAAAAAGGACCTAAACAAACAAACAAAAAATTAGAAGTTTTATTATGAAACCAACCCTAAGTTTAAATATCATTTTGCTTATACTTGATCTTAATTTTTTTTCCAAAATAAAAGTAAGGGTGCTATGTGAGGTGAGAATGTGTGAGATTGGATCTGCTAGTCTTGGAAGTATTTTGCTCTCATCATTGTTAAGGCGTGGCCTTTTCTGCACTCCAGTGATCCCACCCACACATCATCTGTATGGGAACAAGAGCAGGTAGGAGAAAACAGCAAAGACTCCTTTTTGTTTAAAAGAAACAGTTGTATTTATGCAATATTTTTATATTTGTGTTTTTATATTTGCATATGAATGTTCATTTGTGTTTGTATGTCAATTAAGAAACTACATTAAACTGTACTTATAAGCTGTGTGTCTCTGAATAAATTTCCTAATCTCAGCTACTTTGTCCTCACCTACAAACTGAGTTAATGAAATACTATCTTCAAAGGACTTTGCAGGAGGTGATATTAAAAAGGAAAACACACGCAAAATTCTCAGTAGAGTAGCTCAAATATATTAGAGCTCAATAGAAGTTAGTACTATATATACATATCACCATAAAACTCAGACCCTGGTTCCCTCTCATGCAGAGACCATAGTTACCTCAGAGTGTTACATGCTTAGTGCTACAGGCTTGTAATAAGCACCATAGCCTGAATTAAAATAGATCATGACAATTTCTCTCTATATTTCTGTCACTCTCTGAAAGTATTTTAATACTGTTAACAAAACTTCAAAGCAGATATTAAAATATTTTACTTGTGGAAAATATGTATATTAAAGAAGCAAGACTTTTAAGCAATATATGGACAGTAATAATCTACTCTTAGAAATAGATATTTTTTTAAATGTAGTAATATTCATATTCCACTTGCTCAGATTCTTAAAATAGTTCAATTTTTCCCTTAGCTGTTTAGCATTGAAAATTTTGATTTGTTGTCTTAAGAGCTCATTTTGATATTATTTATTTTTCAGAGATAGCAAAACACTTGGCCAATTTTCAACTCTCAAGGGTTGGAAGTTAGTTCAAAGCTCAAAACTAATAGTAGTACAATTTACTCAAGTGGTTTTCTCTGTAATCTAAATTCTACCCCCATCCACATCTCTAAGAAACTGGAAACTTAAGCTAAGGCTGTTGATATATCACGGACTCATACTAAGAAAGCCCATTCTGGTTGCTTTTCTCTCCTGTTCTTTTAGAAGCTTAGTCTAACTAAACATGTATAGGAAGAATGACAGACCAATAGGACAGCAAAAATTTAGTGTAATTTGGGCAGAATTTAGGAATTTATGGGTGTGTTGTTGTTTTTCTTATGTGTACACATACTTGACTATGTGTGTGTGCCTATGGGTGTAGGATAATGCCCCTTATGTGTAGAGGTCAGGAGAGGCTGTATTATGTCCTGCTCTATGATTCTGTTTTCATTGAGAGAGGGTCTCTCACTGGACCCGGAGTTACACTGGTAGTTAGCAAGCCCAGATGATCTTCGTGTCTCTGACCCCAGCCCTAAGCTTACAGTTGCATGCAGCCACACCTAGCTAGAGACTTGAACACAGAGCCTCATATCTGCACGGCAAGCATTCTTTTCCCCTGAGTAGAACTTAGAAATTCAGATTCTATTGTGACTCCTCTGCTTAAAATGAGATCATCTCTAATACATATCACCAATTTTTTTCTGGATTTCAGCCCCCTCTTTTAGAAAACAAAGATTGTGTGTGTGTGTGTGTGTGTGTGTGTGTGTGTGTGTGTGTGTATGTATTCTTGCTCATGAAACCATGGCTATGCTTTGAAATTAAAAAAAAAAAACCTAAAGTATGGGATATTATTGCTATATGTTGTCTGCTGTGGCTTACATATATTTTTCCCTATAAAATAAAATGTTGAGTAAGCAAATACCTCCAACAGACTTTGCATCGAATTGATAATGCAATCCTAATACCGATTAACTGAATACTAAGAACTGGGGACCTTCAACATTGCTTTAATCATTAAAGTGGTAGTCCTAGATAGTCATTATTATCATCATTTGAGATGATATAGATCACTAAAGATCATCAGTCCTATACGTTTTGTCTCCGTGTGCAGAACAAAGTTCTAGACTGAAGAGCATGGAGGTTACCATTCCCTCTTTACAGATGCAGAGTCTAAAGCTCACAGGTTGAGCTGCTCAGTCACACACAGAAGACTGGGAAGATTCTGGCAGGACCCCACAGGGCTTTGAGGACACTCTGGATGTGCTACTTCTCCTTTGTAGGCAGTGAGGTACAGGCGGCTTCCAAAGAGGAAGCGGAGGAGTGGGGATCTAGTCCCAGGTCCATCCCCTGCACTGCCGCAACAGAGAAGGATCCACGCTAGATATGCAAGACCAGGACGTACCTTCCCTTTCACTGAATAAACAGCTGTAAAGTATTCATGTTGTGTCTTACAACATCCTTATTCGCTTTCTCCTCTCTTCTTGGCTGTGAAGCCTTTTCTCTTATTTTCAGAGTCCCTTGATCTCCAGAATCCAAGCTTCTTCTACCGTTTCCAGTGAAGAAGGTGTGTGGAACGTTGCCCACCCCCTTATCTCTTTTACACCCGCTCTCCCCGTTTCTTCCTAGGAGTTCAAGGATTATCTTTCTTGACAATGCCCATCTTTGATGCATGAGATTTAGGTGGGCAGCTTCAGCAGAAGGATGAATTGACAAAAACTTTTTAGTAAAGTTCAAAAAGAGAAACTTTGTACTTCTGAAAATAATCAGGTTTTTAGCCACCGCTCTTTGTTCCCAGTGTCCTGGGTTGAGGCTATTCTTCAGTGAACTTTCTCCCTAGGAATCCTCCTGTCTTCAAACACCTTCTTCAAGTTCACTGTTGGTGCTTTCATATCTTATTTCTGCTCAATGCAAACTTTTTTTTTTCATTTCTCCTTTTCTAGTTAGCACCATTGGAAGCGAGATGAAGGCGGCCTCTCACTTTACACTGAGAGTTCACCAAGATAAACCGGCAAACACAAAGGTTACAGAGATGATATTGTATAGGCCACACTAAGGTCGGGTAACCAGAAACCCAATAACAAGGATTAAGGGAAAAATCAGCACCGATAATCTTCAGATTCCCATGTTCTGCCACGAAAGGGCTCCGTGCTGGCCCGACTATTTCCTTTGCTCCACATAAAAGAAGCTTGTTCCACTTTAGAGGCTTTCATTGTCATGAAATCAGTCATTTGAATCAAAGTCCTTAGGGACATTTTCCATGCTGAGAGCACTGCTTTGAAAGGTGTTTAATTATCCTGCAGTCCTGGGACCTACCCCACATGCCTTAGGACTTGACAAGTTACCTTTTTACCTTTTAACCAGATAAGAAAATCCTCCAGTGTTTACACTGGAGTATTATATCTATTTAACTCACTTCTTAGTCCATATATGTCTTTATTTGACATAAAGAATTATCATAATGCATCATTATGCAGTAAAACCTCACGATTAGAAGGATGGGCATCGCGTGGAATCCCACCTCTGTAACCTTGAAGTCACTTAACTGTCTTGGGGCTTACTTTCCTCATCTGTAAAACAGGATACTACTCACCCGGCGCTGAATGTGATCATCCTAAGTTTCTTTCTGTAAATAATGACCATGCACAAAGGCTTACCTGCAGCAAAACAGTAATGGAGGTATTGTGTTGTGTAACAGCTTCGTTGGATACTGAAACATTCCATCCTGCAGGGGAGCTCCTACAAAAGGGAAGTAAACAACTTAAAAAGTACGTAAAGATCTCAACCGAAATTGACCAGACTCACGAGACCCCTCCCTACAAAAGTAAACAGTAAACCTCCAAGGGCGAAGAAGACTCCCGGAAAAGAAAATCTGCAAAGAAGATTCCAGACCAAAACAGCAGCGCTGCCTGGAAAGAGGTTTGGACCAACGGAGGCATCTGGAAAGGACGCTACCTGCCGCCCTGCAATGTGTCCTGGGCTTCCCAGCTTTTGTGAACTGTCACCCGTGCTGGGGTGGGTCTTGGTGATGCAGCTGTCTTTAGGTCATACCTGCTCCTGTAAATAACCCCAAGAACACACATTGGGTCACCAAGTTGGACTTGGTGGTAACTGTACTGCTGTGGATGATTCATTGGTAAATAAAACACCGATTGGTCAGTAGCCAAGCAGGAAGTATAGGCGGGACTAAGAGAGGGGAGAACAGAGAGAACAGGAAGGCAGGAGGGACACAGCAGCCGCCGCCGCCATGACAAGCGAGATGTAAGGTACCAGTAAGCCACGAGCCACGTGGCGAAATGTGGATTAATAGAAATGGACTGAATATAAGAGTAAGAGCTAGACAATGGTAGGCCTGAGCTAATGGCCAAGCAGTTTAAATAATATAAGCGTCTGTGTGTTTATTTTATGAGTGGGTTGTCGGACTAACGGCTTGGCAGGGGGTGGAGAGAAGGTCCCCAGCTACACTGTACTTTGGTGTGTTCCGGGTTCCCTACCTGGAGTGAGTACGGTTTTGTTTTTCCAGGAAAAGTTTTGTCACACAACAGTTTGAGAGCACTATTGTGCAAAAAAATAATGAATATTCATTAATATGTTCATCGTGCTTAATGGCTAGGAGGTACTCATAAACATATAGAAATTGGCTTCAAGTCTACTAAGTATGCACAACTCTTGGGTTTTTTTTTTTTTTTTTTTTTTGAGACAAGGTTTCTCTGTGTAGCTTTGCACCTTTCCTGGAACTCACTTTGTAGCCAGGCTGGCCTTGAACTCACAGAGATCCGCCTGCCTCTGCCTCCCGAGAGCTGGGATTAAAGGTATGTGTCACCACCGTCCAGCACTCTTGGGTTCTTTACGGTATAAATTGAAAGCAAACCATAGATTTAAGTTTTACCATGTATATAGACATTGTAAGTATTCCTGTTATAAAATGTAAACTAAGTATGTAAAGTACACAGTAAAATTTAAAAATAATGTTTGCATGTTTAATATTTTAATACATAGAGTACATATTTTTCTTAATCTTTCTGGTTTGGGTTGTTTGTTTATTTATTTTTTTGTTTGTTTTTACAACCCAACTGCAGTTTCCTCTCCCTCCTCTCCTGCCAGTCCCTCCCCACAACCTCCCCTCCCCCATCCATTCCTCCTCCTCTCTCAGACCTTTCTTAAGAATCTCAAGTATTTCTAAACTAATTTTAGCTAGTCCACCAGTCCTAAAGTTTTAGTTTACCAATGAGAGAGCTCTTTTCTTAGATTAGTGGTAATGATTAATTAGCCACTATTTCCCCCACCACAAACTTCCTACTTTCCCTTCTAATATGCTTTGTGAATATGTTGTATATTTTCAATGTTCACACAGGAGCTGGATCCTAAGATGGAGTCATGTAACTTAAATGCTTGCCTAAGCATGTCCTAGTACCTGGAAATTTCTACTAGAAATTTCTAGTAACTCGCTATCTACCTATCTATGGACTAAATTACTTTTGTAGAATGCTTTTAACACTTGGCATCTCCGGTGCAGCACACTACACAGTACCACTTTGAATGTGTTAAGGGGATGGAAAATTACCATAGCAGTAATGAATCCAATTTAAGCATGCATCCTCTATCATTAAAAAGAAACTGTTCACTTAAAAAAAATCAATGCTTATGACAATCATCACCTCATCCACTGTTTCACCTGGGTTATATGCAGCAGAACATAGAGTAGCAGTCTCAGATGGAACAAGAAAAGAGAAAAGGCAGGTGTGGTGGAAATGGGTGATTTATGCCACTAATGATGGCAGTTTCTGGAGCTTGTAATTCACTCTAAGCTTGGGATCTTGAAAGCCCCAAAGCCATCTCTTCCCTCAAGGCTTCTGGTGAGTTGGATTGAGACTGGTTAAGCTGCACACATAACCTCTAGAGATGGAGGTCATTTGCAAGCAGTCTGTTTCTAGCTGAGAGGAAATTCAGACAATAAGGCACATTGTTAACAAGTATCTTTTATCCAAATTGATAAGGGGTTTGATGACGTTGGAAGGACACATGACAAAATCTGTTACTCGTCTGAGCAAGTTGCACACAGGCTAACAAGAAAAGAAAGGGGGAGAGGGGAGAGCGTCTGTAAGGACAGTTTCAGATTATGGAATCCACAGTGTAACTAACTCCATCTGTTGTTTACTTGCTTTACTATCAGATCTATGCCCCACCCAACTCTGAACAAAAAGAGTACCACATATATGACATTGATAGATTCTTTTCTATTTACGTTTTTACTCTTATATTTATTTAATGGTGTGTGGGGGGGGGCACCTATGAATGCCACAGTTAGGAGACAACTTTCAGGGGTCAGTTCTCTCTTTCTACCCTGTGAGTCCTGGGACGAGAACACAGCTCACCAGCTTTAGCAGAAAATGCCCTAACCTGCTGAGCCACCTCATGGTCCCTGTTAATTTTTATAGGAAGATTACATCTTCAGCTAGAACGTTTCAAAACAGTACAATTATCTATGCCCCTACACTCTTCATTAACTCTGTCGGCTTCAAAAGTCGCACACCCTGTGGAGAGACGGGTGTCCTTCAGTTGTTCCGATGAAAGAACAGTTCCGCTCCTGAAGAGAGAGTCACATAGAACAAACTCGTCATTTAGGCAATAAGCCATGCTCTGGCAATTTCTCATTTAAATGATTCTTTAGAGGACACACGTTTCAAACGTTGAATATGAATAAAAGAGCACTAGCCCCATAAATTTCCTTATAACCAAATAATTGAAAATGGATACTGTCACTGCCCAAATGAATTTATCTAATGCATATTAAATTCATCAGACATATAGAAGATATAACTAAAATTATATAAGAATGTGCAATTATATGATATTGTCTTACATGGCAATGGAGAAGAGTTATGTAATAAATACATGAAAGTTGTAGAACTATGAGATATTTGAGCATCTAAAATGTACACATATAGTCTCATATTGGTTTTTGTTTGTTTATTTGGTTGACTGGTTTGGTTTTTTGAGACAGTTTCACTGTGTAGCTCTGGACGTCCTAGAACTCTCTGAGGACAAGGCTGGCCTTGAACTCACAGGGAGCAACCCAGCCTCCAGAGTGCTGGGATTAAAGGCGTGTGCCACCACCACCCGGCCACAATCTTGTATCATAAGAAAAATAAACATTCCCAGAATAACGCATCATGTAGAAAATAAATTTCACCATTTTTTCTTTTCTAAAAGTTGTTATATGAACAATCTTAAAAATCACTGGGCCAGTAAGAAGGCTCAGTATGTAAAGACTTTCGTCTCCAACCCTCATAACGTGAGTTTGATCCCAGAACACATGTAACGAGGAGGACATCCCCCAAAGTCCTGGAACTCCAGCCTCTTTGTACATAAGCACACCTGCAGACATGTGTGAATATACTCCCACATACACACAAATAACTAAATATTAAAAATAATGAACCACGTATTCCACTGAGGTGGTTCATGCCTACTGCAGTTCATTGACTTAGAAAGTTGTTCATTGGAACCCAAAACTTGAAACAAACCTAATTGACTTGAGGAGACCATGTCTTAAAAAAAAATTGTGTCTTTTTTTTTTTTTTTTTAACCTCTTTCAGGACAGGAACAGAATGTTTTCTCTTTCATCTTTATTGGGAGCTCTGCTTCCAGATTGGCTGGGGTTAGTTCTCATAAGTCAGGTCTAGGCATGTGAGTAGTGCCTTCCATCTGCTATAAATGGGCTCATCTTGGTCCTCAGAGTGTTGTTGTTTTAGCTGCGGATTAGTTGTGTAACTACATTTTACCAAAATCCTTTTTCAGTTTTAAACCTATGTTTATGAAATAAAACAGTTCCTAAAATCTTTAAGGAGAAGGAAAAAGAATAACACAAATAGCTAAGTTAAATGATCACATTTCTTTCCTTTGAAACAAACTTTGTTAAATTAAAAATAGCATTATGCTCTTAGTAGAGAAAAAAATGATATGAAGTGTGTCTTCATCAAGTCCTGTAGGCATACTCTCTCTAGAATGTTCCGTTCAGCCTTCCATGGCTTGTTTTATTCTTTCACCCCGTGTATCTTGAGCAATCCCTTATTCTTCATGAAGTGGAGGCTTGTGTATTACACATTAATGTTCCTGTTAACAGTAAACCTAATTAAAGTTGTAAGGAATGAGCAACAACTCTGCTTCAAAGAGGAAGTGATACCTGAGCCAGGCTCCAGTCATGAAAAGAAGATTTCAGGCAGAAAATGGAGGAAAAGCTGCTTCGTGCTAAAGGAACGGTGAGCAGAGGGACAGTGGAGGAGCTGAAAGGAGGTGGGTACTGCCATAGATGTGTCCAGGAAGCTATACATATGATGACCAAATTGTGAGCCTTTACATTTATTCCCTAGATAGTAAGAATAGAAATACGTGTGTAGGCAGTGAAGTGGCATGGCCGGATTTGTACATGTGTAACAATAAATTTGGCAGCAAAGTTGAAATGCTATCCACAGTCAGTTAGGTGAGATTCTCAAGACTTCTTTGAAGAAAGACAGTGATAAGAATGGACAATGTGTTGGAAAAAATTACCAGCAACATTAAAGTGTTGAGAATGGGCGATGGCTTGGAAGAAATTATTAATAATATTAAAATGCTTGGGAAGAAATAAGTTATTGACCATTAATTGTTAATATTTGGAGAAAAACAGTGCTTTAGGAAAATATTAATTTTATGAAAATGTATTAATACTATGTAGAAGTGTTAAAATATTTGTCAGCTAAATGAACCGATGAATAAATAACAATCGTTATTTCTGTAAAGTTGAATTAGTATTTCTGATATGTACCCAGAAGTTCTACCTCAAAGACTCATTTTTCCAATAACTGGCTCCTATCTGGTCTCTGTAACTTTGTCAGATTGGTATTGGGAAGTGTCCCTGTGTTGTGCTCACAGCCCTAGACACTGGAGGTAAAATTATGCATGCAGAAAGGTATGAACAGTTTTTGGTTTTGGAGAAATTATCACACAAGCACGCGAATGTAAAACTGCAGCTGTTTTGTGTAAGGGACAGGATTTATGATTCAGTTTACAAGAAGAGTGGAGCAAACGGAAGCCATCAGGAGCAGCTTCGATGGAGAAGGGAATGCAGGGTGCATTGGTTCATCCCTAAATACTAAGCGGATATGTCCTAGGGGAAGACAAGCGGAGAGGGTCCAAGCAGAGGACAGGAGCATATGCAAATGCACTTAAGATGAGAGAGAATTGTAGGGAGTAGGAGAATGGCTGACTTCCAGAGGAGCTCAGGATATGCCCAGGAGACCTTCAGAGCTTTGCTAGGTTCTGGATTCTCTAGGACAAGGGTGCTACAAAGCCACCAAAGGCTTTTCAGCAAAGGCGGCTCTGTAGTCAGAGAATGGTTCTTATCCTTTGCTCTGTTCTCTTCTTTAGTTATCTAAATTGGAAATGGACACCACCCTTCTGGGACAGTTTGCTTAGACAGTGCAGGTTTCAGGACAGGGCACCATCTTTAAAAAGAACAGGTACAGGAGGCTGGGGAGGTGGCTCAGTAGGTAAAGTGCTTGTTACAGAAACATGAGGACTTGAGTTCAAATCCTCTGTATGCAGGTCTAAACAAGGTGTGACCACATAGGCCTCTAACCCCAGCACTGGGAAGGGAGGAGACAGGCAGATTAGTGGGGAGCTCAGCCAGTCTTGATGAAATTGGTGTACTTAAGGTTCAGTGAAAATGAACTTGTCCCAAAAAATGTAAGCTGGCAGATTCCAAGTGTAGAACTCTTGTCTTCTCACATAAGGGTGAGTGTACAAACACAAATACATCACACACACACACACACACAAATGTGCACATAAAATCAGCATATGTCTCTAAAAGAAGACAACCATAGGATGATAAAAGAACACAAGGTAGGTCTTGTGTTCAAGACAAAGATTCATAACATCTATTTTCTAAATTAAATATGCCTAACAACAGCAAAAATGGTAAATCCCTCCAAACTTTTCCATTAATTGGATTAATTTTTAAAAATGCACAAAGAACTACCTACCGAAAGCATCAGACATATAGAAGACTAGAAAACCATGGGAAGGCTTTCTACCCAGCATGCTATGTCTTGAACTCCGAATTGTGTGGTAGGGAGCCTACTGCTTCCATGAGAAAACACCCCATGGTCCTTGTCTATTGGAACATCATCTTGCCTGCATTAATAACTCCTTGGTCCTCTCATGATAAGGACTGTATGTTGACTGCATGCTGAAAATTACCAACTGTAAAGGCTATTATTTCTGACACACTCCTCAGCTTAGGATGAGCTGGCCATGTTTGATTTACTATCAACTCTTCCCAGTCCCTCTCATGGCTTGGTTATATTTCCTTGACTTTCAAGCCGCTTGACTGGACCACAAAAATGACATTGTGGTGACCACAGTTGACAGTGTGCTGTATACTTAGACGCTGCTAGGAAAGTAGACTTTAAGTATCCCCAGCCCTCAAATTATAAGTATATGAGAATGCAGACATGTTAATTAGCTTGATTTCAAGAAATTTCACAATAGACTGAGTTGTTAAGAAGACAGATTGCTCTTCCAGAGGACCAGGGTTCAATTCTCAGTACCACAAGGCAGCTCATAACCATCTGTAATTCCAATTCCTGGGGACTCAGCACCTTATTCTTGCCTCCCTGGGCACAGACACATGCAGGCATAACACCTATGCATGTATAATAAAAAATAGAATTAAAGTATGTGTGTGTATCATGTTGTACATGTGTTGTACATGATACACACACATGCCATTTTTCTTGTCAAATATACTTCATTGACTTTAGAGAAAATATATACCTGACTTCAAAATAATTTTGGATGTTTTTGTTATTGCACATGCATATGTATGACGTATGTGGGGATGCACACATGTCGCAGTGCGCACATGGCGGGCAGAGGACAACTTTTATGTGGGTTCCAGAGATCTAATTCAGGTCATCAGATTCACCCTACAAGCATTTTACCTGCTAAGCCATCACATTGGCTGCCATCAAAGCAACCTCTTTTCTAAACCTATGTATTTTTATTCATGTGCATGTGTATGTAGCTGTGTGTCTGCTGTGTGTAGGTACCCATAAGGGGTCAGAAGAGGGGGATGGGTTCCCTGAAGCTGGAGTTACATCCACCCAAGAGTTCTGGGAACCAAACTTGGATCCTCTGGCAAAGTAAGTGCTTTTAATAACTGAGCTGCCTCCCCAGCCCCACAAAGTAACTTCAGTAGAGGAAAACACTTGCTATGCCTCAGAGTAAGCGTTTCTTTTTAAATATTTTACATATTTATATTCACTCCCACCCTCTTCTTCTTCAATACAATCTTACCGTGTAGCCCTGGCTAGACTGGTACTCACAGAGATCCACCTGCCTCTGCCTCCTAAATGCTGGGATTAAAGGCGTGCGCCACCAAGCCTGCTATTGTTAATACTAATTCTTGATAATTTATACACAAAAAGTTTAAACATCAATTTGGAATCACTTGTTATAATCTGTTGATCTTATTACATCGTTAAATATACGTCTTAGCATATACTAATGTAAACAAGTTCACAGTTTTGCAAACCATGAACCACACATAAAGTTATCTCAGGGTTCCTTGTGGTTATGAATGTATGCCTCGTTTGGAACCTTGGAGATGAGTTTTAGTCTGCAGGGGAATCTGAAGGAAAATCAACCTTCCTCAAAATCATCTTTCATTAGATCTCAATGCAAATTGCAGTGATAAAGCTCTTTAGTACATATTATCAGGAAGATTCTGTCAGACAAACCAAAGAGATACTGAAGGGCTGTGTTAAGACAAGGAATGGTTTGCTACATCTTTTTGGTTGAAAGTTTAAAAAAAATCAGTTGTAGAATATTTTCAGCTTTTCTTCTGGTCTCCCCCACCAAAAATTAATAATCTTGTAACGAAACAAGGATTTATTCTTCCAGCTGGGAGCTCCAACAAGGATTTGCAGAGATTTACCTCAGCTCTGTTCTCCACAAACTTGCAGATGAGGGAAGCAAACAGGATATTAGCCCCTAAAGTAGCCATGTCTTGCAACCTGTGATTTATGTTCCCTAGCACTTCCGTCAAGAACCCAGGCTGCTGTCAGTGGGGTTCAGATTGCTAAACAATTGGCTTTAAAGTGGAGAGATTATTCCCGATAACCCAGGTAAACCAATGCAATCTCCTAAATCCTTAGAAGTGCCACAGGGAGGCAGACCAGAAGGTAAGAGTTGCCTGACAGGGGACTCAGTTTCACATTACTGGCTTTGAAGATAAGGGTGGCTGAGGGTCGGAACCTGGGCAGCTTTAGAAGCTGGGAAAGGCAAGGAAGTGAATTCTCTCACTCAGCCTGCCCAAAGGAATGTGTCTTGGCAACAGCTGATTTTCCCTCAACAAGAGGCATTTTGGACTTTTGACCCCCAACACTAAGACCAACCTGTGATGTTTTACACCATTTACTCTGTGATACATTCTCACAGCTGCAAGTAGTACATACAGTGAGTTTGGCATACTCGGTTGTTTCTGCTGTTGTTGTTGTTGTTGTTTTAACAATGGAAACTGAAGCAATCAAAGCAAATTCGGAATGTTCCTCTCTTAGGAGAATGGCTGGACTCCTAAAATTAATGCAGCACGCTTGCTCCAAGAGATTACTGATGGGGACGCTGGGTTAATATTTTCTTTATGAAAATAACCAATTTTTTATTATTCCTCAATAGAGTGTAAAAATTTTGAAATGCTTTTGGAAAATCAAGAACATACTTGTTTGGCATATATTTTTAAGGCAGTATATCCAAGGTTCTGGATTTAAATCATAACTCTGTTACTTGGCTATCTGGGAAAATTAACCTCTTGAGGCTGTTTCTTTATCTGTAAAATGGGAAACACGCACACGCACACGCACGCATGCACGCACACATGCACTAGGTCCATGGTAAAGATTTAAAGAGATAATTTATGCATAGTTGTTGCGCAACACCTAGTACGTAATAAACGAGTCATACGGCTAATGTTCGCTGTTACTATGACCGTTGTATTATCGTTCCGATTTTACAAATATTCCTAACCAAAGAGTGGACCTTTCAAAACCCTTGCTGTGAGGACGGCTGGCAACATTTAGTAACTTCTTTCAATTTTGTCTTCTAAGAGCACTGGAGTAAACTCTTGAAAACAACATCTCCCTTAGTAACATTTAACCCTGAGTCATTCATTTTCTCACTAAAGCAACTGAGGAGAGAGAGAAAAAAAGAAAAGACTGGTTAAGACTATGGCTATACCATAGATTGTATTTAAACTTTTGTTGTTGTTGTTGTTGGTTCTATTATTCTGTTGCGGAGCGGGAGGGGGAGGGGAGTCTCTGCTCCGAACCAGGTGAAGTCTGCCGCGCAGCTCCGCTTCACCTTCTCCGGAGCACGAGGTGCATCCACGATCCCCACGGTCTCCCCGGTGCGAGCTGAGCCTGCTGCAGAGCTGAGCCCCGCGCTGCGCCGGCGACCGCTGCAGGTTGCTCAGCTGCGTCCGAGACGCCCTGCGCCCCAATGGACTCTGGCCAGTCCCCGCGCCGGGGACGCATGAAGCCCGATCCGTCCAACCTCCCGGACGATCTCCGCCCTTCTGCGCGCGCGGTTCGCCTCCAGGAGGCTCCGGAAGGGAAGGAGGCGTGTCCGGAGCGGGCGGGAGGGAGCTGTATAAAAAGCCCTGGCGGCGCCGCAGCCCGGGCTTCACTTGCTGTCTGTCACTGGGACCGGGAGTGCTGCGGGAAAGCAACGGCCGAGGACAGGGCTCTGCGCTCGGGCTACCCAATGCTGGGACTATCTGCAGCCGCTGTTCGTGCAATATGCTGGAGCTCCAGAACAGCTAAACGGAGTCGCCACACCGCTGCCTGGGCTGGATCGCAGCGCTGCCTTTCCTTATGAAGAAGACACAAGTGAGTAGGGGCACGCCCGGGAGGAGCCCGAAGGCTTTCCAAGAAAATCGCGCCCAGAGCCCCGGGGAGCCCGGCGCGCCCTGGGACCGGCAGCCGGGCCATGTGGGGCTGCGCCCGCCGGGTGAGCCAGGAAGGTGCGGGGGAGGCAGGCGTGGTGTGAGAGCCCGAGCCTCCCTGCTGGGCTGTGTGTGTGTGTGTGTGTGTGTGTGTGTGTGTGTGTGTGTTTAGAGAAGGGGGATGAGCCTGGGAGCTGGGGAGCGCCACGGGTGAGAGGGAGCGGCGAGTAGCAAGTTTGAAGCCGCAGCAGCGAAGTTTGGAGCTGTCAACGGCAAGCCGCAGCTGCAGGCTTCGCTCTTCGGCCTGGGAGTTCGAGTTATCACCGGGGAAGGCTTGTTTTTGGCACGGGAGGTCTTCCCCCGTGGATTCGGAGAGATTATGAAACAGCTTCCCACGCGCCACCCTCGCTCGCTCGCGCAGTCAGATTTATCTGTGCGGTCCCCAGGTGGGCGCGGGACGCGGTGCGGACGCGGGTGCAGCCACTGGAGTGAAGCCAAGCCAGAGCTCCTAGGCGGCAGCGCCAGGCGGGGTGCAGAACCTGCCCGGCAGGCGGGGAAAACTTGGCAGCCTGAGAAGTCGGCTGGGTTCACAGCTCTGGGTGGGCCCTCCAGATGGAGTAGTAGTACTTCCACACTGCATGACGCCCTCTTCCATTACAAAACAGTAAAAGTTCTTTTTTTTTTTCCTTTTTTTTTTTTTTTTCTAAATGTGCACCTCCTAAGGATAGTTATTGAGATAATGCCCAGGGTCGCTAAATTGTGCTTTATGCATAAAACATTGCCCGGGGGTATAATTATGTCTTTTCTTCGTTGACGCACATATCTGGCTCGGGGTTATAAAGAGCCAGTGTGGTATTCTTCTCCATAGTTCCTTTTACCCTCGCGGTTCCTACCTCTTCATGGGTTCTTCCTTTCCGAATTGTTCTGTTAGCTGCAGCAGGTTGGATAAAGCGTCGCTTTCACATCCTTCCCGTCCCCCTCCCTCCCCCATTCTTTGGGTGATCGCAATTTCTGAAATGTATGGAAGGGGATGAGATTTGAGGGCTTGTACTCATCTTCAGCTTTGATGAAGGCATCCGTGTATTGCAAGTAATTAATTAAATTACTCATATGACATCTTATTTAAAATAGATATCTAGGCTTGGAGAGGAACCCATTAGGAACCAGCAAGAATAAAGCACCTTTCTCTGGTTTGGAAAGGATGGGGAGGGAGCATGGCCTGGCATACTGGAGGTGTTTTCCCAAGAACACTCTCCCTGACTCAGTGAGGTTGTGGGAGAAATGGAAAGCAGGTACCGTCCCTGATTGCAGGTTAGTTTTTACCCAAGGCATCACACCTAAGATCACTATGGTATGCTCTTGAGATGCGGATGGTTAACGATTCCCGCAACAAAGAAAAGTTTTGCTGTGGTTGCTTCGCGTGTATGTGCCTTCTGCTTTGTGGAATGATAAACAAGGGTGGGGTACCTTTTTCTTTTTTAATAATAGCATCTGCTTACATGAATAATGGTGGCTGCTCTGAGTGGAGCAACCTCGGATTCAGGAAGAGAGCCTAGACCTTCTTATTTAAACAAGAAAACAGGAGGCAGACAAGGTTAATGTCCAACACTCCGAAGCCCAGCCATGTGCTATGGAGTCACTTTGAGAGGCAGTAGGATTGATGATCCTTGCACCCTCTTTGCAAAACAAGTGAGAGCTTTGTAATCTCCTTTCTCGCTTTGATTAAATGGCTGTGTAAATAGGATTACATGGAATAATTCCATTGAAAACTAGAAAGAGGTAGGTCCTGCCTGCAACACTGTGGTGGCCGTGGCATGGGTGACTCTGTGCTGCTGGCCAGAGATATTTGGGACAACTTAAGTATTTTAGAAATGTGACCTGTTTGGACCAAGTTAAAGTGCAGGCCCTTTTGGGGGAACTTGCCGCTGATAAAGGGTTTGTAGGCAAAAAGAGGGCAGACCTCTCATTGAATGAAGGCATTCATTGTCTAGACTCTAATGACCTTCAAGGTTTCCTTTAAGGATACTTCTAGCAATTCACATTCTTGTCCCTGAAAAAGAGGACACTGGGAAAAGCATCAAAATCAATAAAATAATCCGTTGCAATGAAGGAGGGGATTAGATTCCCTTTCCTGTTATCAGGTCTCCTAATCCAAGAGTTATAAAGATACTGTCCTCACAACTCTGAATGTGTAGGGCATGGGGTAAGAGAAATGGACACTAACAAAGATCCAGGCTTTCCTTTTTTGTTTTCCTTTTAATTTGATGTTATCTTTGCCGGGGAGGAAAATCTACTTTTATTAGTCTACTGTAAATGTGGGAACAATACCAACTTCCGTTATAGCCACTGAGTTATAGCCCCCTTGTTCAGTGTGCTCTCATTACCCAATAAGTGAACAAGAATTTCCTGGTAATATTTTAAATGATGTTGATTTAAAGGATATAGCTTTGCAAGAATCATGGGGACACCAGGCATTTTGAGCCTTCAGTCAAGCTAAATAAGTGTGAAAATTCCATCAGCAGCCACTTGGGGCTTGATGGATGACTCTTTGATTTACTTAGTACCAGTGATAGACTTCAGGATTTGGAAAATAAGTACACACAGCAGTCATGCTGAGCAATCGGGACAATAAATTATGTCTTGTGTCTGCCATGAAGAATGTGTTTGGTATTTTTGACATTTCTCTTTCTGTTCCCCGCCCTCCCTCCCCATAGTGCATGAATTTACAGTACCTAAAGAAAATTGTGACTCTGTCTTAGAAGCAGTATCACTCTCAATAAGCAGCTATTTTTAAAAACACAAGATTCTAATATGTTGCATTACAATGGAGAGGCCATACTGCAGCGCCAGTGGTGTGGTCAACATACTGTGTTCATGCTTATGCCTGTTATGCTTACCTCTCAGTGTCCCCTACAGGTTCCCATAGCTTGTTGTAAGTGCTGTCAGCGACGTCAGAAGTACCGAGACAGGAAAGATCTGTCTTGAAAACAATGCAGAAAGGTCTATTTTAGGAACACTGAAGCACTCACAGAGGCAACAAATAGAATTTTAGCTTTGACTATACTAGAAAAATACCCTCAATTTTTTTTGTGTGTGTGTATGAAATATTTGTCACATGGGCGACAGCAGCAATTACAATCAGAAAAATTAACATATTTGTGAAAAGAGCATTTTAAAATCTTGTCCCTGAAGTCGCTCAGTTTGCTTCCAGTCGGCCTAATTTATGTAGCTTTTAATTGATACATTCCGCCAAGACTTGGAGACTCAAGTGCTAAGTCGATTACATTTAACATAAAACAGGGAAAATAACCATATGGAAATCTGAAAGCCGGTGCCAAACCAATTAAAATTGCTAAATTTTATTTATGTCTTAACTGCTGATGTGAAGATAGCAAATTGTGAGGGAACGTTTGTTCTTTAATGACAGGTGATTGAGATCTTACCGCCACCTTAGGTAACATTTAAAAATAAAATCCCTGCCAAAATAACTAGTCTTTCAGCTTTGGAAGCTTCTTTCATGTTCCCTTTCTGCTCTCTCCCTGTTGGTGGAGCACCTAAAATACAGTTAGTAGGAGGACTCTAGCCTGGGAAGACTTAGGCTTCAATTCCCGTTTTACCACTCGTGAGACAAATGACCTTAGGCAAGAGGCATCTTGGGATTTCCGTTTTGTCCTCTGTGCTAGTAAAATAGTTATGAAGATGTTTCTCAGATGGTGGCTGAAAGGACCAAAGTGGGGGTAAACAGTCTGTGTCCTGCACAGTAGCTCACTCTAACTACAGTCTGAAATGCATTCCTGAGAAGGGAATTGCCTTCCCACCAACTTAAAATGACCCCTAAGGAGTAACACAGAGAGCAAGCTTTTCTAAATCTGGATCCTTTAATTCAGTGCTTGGCCTTCATTACAAGCTGACATCTGATTATCAGTTGTCCTTAACACAGGCTAAATGAATGCTCCCAAAGGAGGGTGGCGGTGTGTGGACCTGCGGATGGAGAGCTCTCTAAAGTGATGAAGAGATCTAGGGTGGGAAACAGAAGTGGGAGCATTCTTCTGATTTACTTTCCAGTCTGTCTACTTGTGCCAAGTTCAGCATCTGTGATTCTGAGGGTCTGTCTTCTTTAAGACTACAAAGAACTGGTCATCTCCCATCCATGCTGTTATAATTGCTTTTCTTGGTGAGGATGTACCTTCGTTTCTTCTTTATTGTCATAACCGGGCAACGATCTGTGATATTTCTCCCCACTATCCAAGTTTGGTGACACTCCCCCCCCCCCATCTGTAAATCATGGAGAGGCATTGGGTATATAAGTCTCCAAGTAGAGATCTGTTATCTGTTTACGTACGTGAATCACCAGCAGCTGCAAGAATTCTGTGTTTGGTCTTAGTCACCTGTGTGGTGAGAGAGGACACCTGGATGAGATGGTTGAGCAGTGCTCCACACACAGGGCTGTTGGGTACAGTCCTGGGTTCATAGAAACCATTGACTCCAGCCTTGCTGATTTACAGATGCAGAAAGATGTTTTGCCTTTTGCCTTAATTATGGGCATACTGAAAACTGTTTACCGGGCCTGGGACTGGTATTATTATTATCCTTCCCTATCTATTTCTGTCTATCCAGAAAAAAAAAGAAGGTGGAGTGCTTTTCATATAATTAGGCCTCCTGGTTGTTGTTGTTGTTCTCCTCCTCCTCTTCCTCTTCTTCCTCCTTTTTCTGAAAGCATGGTGTGTGTCATCCAAGGGAAGACTGTTGCTTTTCTGTGTCCTCTGGCTATATTTTACTGCTTGTTTCTAGGCTGACACACTGGCTTGGCTATTAGGGGACTGCGTTCATTTCTTTTTTTAAAATTTATTTATTTATACTTCTTGGGCATTGGTGTTTTGGTTGCATGTATGTCTGTGTGAGGGTGTCAGAACCCCTAGAACTGGAGTTATAGACAGTTGAGAGCTGTCAGGAGGGTGCTGGGGATTGAACCTGGTCCTTTGGAAGAGCAGCTAGTGCTCTTAACCATTGAGCCATCTCTCCAGCCCCTGGGTTCTTTTCTTAACCTGAACACAGAGTTGTGTGACGTTGGGAAATTATTTGGACCTCTCCGAGCCTGTTTTCTCAACTGAAAGAAGGAAAAGTAGAACTTTTTTTTTTTTTAAAGTGCAGCTGCTTCTAAAAATCTTTCTCTTCTAAAATACTTCTAAGAGGGAAGTTTGAACCAGATGGCATGGGGCTTCCTTTGGTGCTGAGATTGATGTGAGCATCACTTCAGCGTGAATACAGTGTGTTGCCATTGTTTTAGGATGATGAGCCGGTGATGGGGAAACAGTAAGATTTAAGTTTAGGCTGTTGTTCTTTAGGAATTTCACCTACTGCTTGTTATTTCTCTAAAACAAGGATGATATTTCTAATTGAAGAAGACCTCCACTCTCCTCCAATCTTCTGAGTTCTCTGAGTGAGGAAGGATCCTAAACAGTCAGACAGCCCCAATGACATACGTTTTCTGAGACACTGCTTCCCCCCAGTCTTCCTGCTGGGCTCCCACATCTGTATGGGGCGAAAATAGACAAATCTGGCGATGTGGCAGAAAACAGGAGTAGAGAGAATCAGAGGAAGGGGCTGTGCATTTTTTTTTTTCTGTCTCTTGACCTTGGGCAAATCACTGAGTCTCAATATCCCTGAATAGCATCCATACTGAGAAGACAGTGGAAATGAGAGACAGTATCTGAGGCCAGAGAAATGGACAGAGCTGGGAGCCTTGGTGGAAGGCTAGCTCTGTAGTAATATTTGCCAAATCCCTGCTTGCCTCAGCATTTACCAGAGTGCCTCTAAAGCAATCCCGGGCCACCTCACTTCCTTGGCTAATACTAGATACAGGACGCCGGACTGGCAACTGATTTTCTTGAGATGTCAGAAGCCACAGCTCTCCTTGTTGACATCAGAATATTTAAAAGCCAGCTGGACCTTCCTGCAGCCAAGAGACTAGAGATTCCTCTGAAAAATTGTGCCATGGCCATGGCAATAGTGCTCAGTTCCGAGGGCTGCCAGAGAGTAATGAGTTGCCTATTAAAAGAAAGTTCACAATTGAGGCAATACTCCAGACAATTAAAAAAGACAGCAGCAGCGTCCTTTGGTTATCTAGATGCAGATTGAGTACTTGACTCTGCACCTGTAACTGTTGGCTGTGCTTGGCTCTCTTGAGAGCTGTGGATTAGAGGCTGGTTTTGTTGGGAGGGGAGTGACTAGGTGGCCTTTGTGTGTGTGTGTGTGTGTGTGTGTGTGTGTGTGTGTGTGTGTGTTCTCTGTACACAGACTGCAGCTGGAACATCTCCTAGATGCCTTGTGAAGAATGCCATGAAAAAGGGTGTGTAAAGACCACAGGGAAACCCATCCATCCACAGTAGCCACTTACAAAAGCAAGGCTGGGTCATCTTTGCAGAAAGGGCATCTCTGGTGGATAACTGTGTCCCTGTGTAAACCTTGGAGGGAAGAGCACAGTCTGGCCTGGGGTGGGGGCGGGTTGGTTGGGGGGGTTGCTTTGTACACACATAATTGTGTTGCCACCAGAAGTTCATCTTAGGGACAAAAGCCCCATGGGTGATTAGAACTTCTTTTTGACCTTGATATATACATAAAATCTCTGAAGCAAATGACCTTTTCCTTTTCAGTGTGCTAACTAACTCCAGGGTGAATTACATCTCATTACTGGCTTCTGTGTGTTTGAGTGCACATAGATAAGATGGCTGTCAACACTCAACATTGTATAGCGGTTGGTGCATGTGGAGGGTCCCTAGGTACTCTACTGTGATGAGCTTTCTGTTGTATTCTGGGGTGCCCCCCCTCCCACCACACCCAGCAATCACCTTGTGAGAACAGACCAATTCCTGGGTTTCGAAAGAAGAGCATTAATAGACAAAACATGCTTTTGTTCTAAAGGTCTTGCTACCTCCTGGGATCTGTCCTGTGCAGGTACTGTGTGTTAAATTGTTAAAACTCAAGTCATCACCGAAAGTTAGCTGGAGGAGCCTTGGGAAGGGAGAGCAGAGATGCTTTCATATAAACTAGTTTATAATACAATCTAGAAAACCCAAGACCAAGGATTGCAAAACAAACCCCGGGAGTCATATGCAGAGTCATTATTTATGCTTCTATATAAACTCACACTTCAGCACTTAATGAAATAATAAACACAGGAGGCCTTTCCAGTGTTCACAACCAGCTCAAACCTCTGTGGTTGCCTTCGCCTGGATCTGTGACACTATTCACAAGCTTATGTTTTGTAGGCCTCACGAGAGACCTTTGGTGCATTCTCGTAGGTGGAGTACTCAGCCTATCACACAGGTCTCTTCTGTCATAAGTTGCAACCGTGCAGAGGAAAGGCTGGTGCGTTTTGTTTCCAGGTGGTCTGCCCTAAGGGCTGACCTGCAGAGTCATGAGGAGGCTAGGCAATGTTCATGAGCAATAAAAAGGAGATGGTCAGCCAGGTGGTGGTGTCGAACGCCTTTAATCCCAGCACTCAGGAGGCAGAGGCAGGCAGATCTTTGTGAGTTCAAGGCCAGCCTGGTCTACAGAGCGAGATCCAGGAAAGGTACACAGAGAAACCCTGGGGTGGGGGGGAGATGGTTAACATGAAGTTTTTCATATTTCAATGAAATTAATTTTGTGTAGAAATACAATTTGCATAGTTTTTCTATTTTTGTAACAAATTAGAAGGTTTTTTTTTTCCATTTAAGCCCTTTCCAGGAGAGTGTTTTAAACCTTTTGTATATGTTTATAATGTCTAAAAGCCTCAGTAAACTATACCCTAACACCACTTAGAAAACTATAGAAACCTCTTTTCCACTTTTAGAATTGTGTTTGGTAACTTACTAATCATGTTAATGTCCATTTCACTGTGAAGAATTTTAATTAAAAAAAAATCAGAAATAGTTTCTAATACTTAAAGCTAGTTTTGAAATCTACCATTCACAATTAGAGGTCTCTAAGTCCTTCATATTCTTCAACATTTTAAACAATTAGACTTTGTTTGTTTGTTTGTTTTCATTTTTTTTTTTTTTTTTTGAGCTGAGGATCGAACCCAGGGCCTTGCGCTTGCTAGGCGAGTGCTCTACCACTGAGCTAAATCCCCAAGCCTTGTTTGTTTTCAAGACAGGGTTTCTCTGTGCAGTTTTGGTGCCTGTCCTGGATCTCACTCTATAGACCAGGCTGGCCTTGAACTCACAGAGATTTGCCTGGTTCTGCCTCCCGAGTGCTGGGATTAAAGGTGTGCGCCACCACTGCGGGGCAACAATTAGACTTTTGAATGCAAAGCTGATTTGGCCACTTTCTGTTGGTATTTCTGTGTACATGCCCACATAGGAATAACCTAGCTTGAAGGATTGAAATTTGCTACAATCCATGTAAAGTATTAAAATGGGTAGCTATTTTTAAGTTCCCACCGTTGTTTTATAAAACTGAACCATTCCAGTGATAAAACATGGCAACATGGTGCTTAGCAGAAAGTAATTCCAGAATTAAGTCATTCCTTTAACTCTTCTTCTGGGAGGTAGGTGCGATTTCTTTTTCAATTTCATTATGGAGGTGGGGGAAACTAAAACAGGCATTGCCTCAGGGAATTGGTGATATATAGCCACTGCTGCCCCCCAAAGAGGTGGCGCGTCACTCGATGAGTAGGTTAGTGTGACCGATTCAGTCCTTTGGAGATAGAAACTCTGTGTACTGGAACACTGAATAGAAAGCAACAGCTATTCAGAGAGTGAAAACAGCCACCAGAAATAGAGTTCGGACAGAAAGTTATCGTTGCCGTTGCCTAGAAGAGGGGCTCAAGTTAGATGCTCCCATCAGTACACAATGAAATACATGCTTGTCTGATTCGGGTTGTTGACGGTTGGTACAATTGTTTGCAAGCTTTTCTTTTATACAAAAATACTAACTTAAAAAACAAAACAAAACAACAAACAGTCACCAGTTTCATGTGCAGATAACTCCAGAGGCTCCTTTGTCCATCACTTACAGCATTCATTTTCAGCCACTAGGTAATTCGTTGGTTGTGAGGGCCCCTATCCTCTATTACTAGAGACCATGTTAGTGAATAGAGCCGAGGATGAGCTACATCATCGTTTTCATCACCTCCTGGCTTTGTGAACCTCTGTCCTCTCCGTGTCTTACCTTCCCCATATTGAAATGGGCAGAAGTAACTACAAGGTAGGCGTAATCACGGGAGGATCACACGATACACTGTCAGCTGTCCTAGCAACTGGCACATAGTACCGTTTCTGGGAAGAGTACCCAAAGGAGGAGCTGCCTAAGAAGTTATTGAGCAAGGAAAATAAGACTAGTTATTAAGTTAGCCTACGCTGAACTTACCATGAGGGAGACACTGAGCCGCAATCTACATAAGATGTTCAAGCAAAAATATTTTGAAGTGCATCATACAAGGACATGATGACACCCACCTCCCCCCAACCCCACCCCACTCCACCCCACCCCACCTTTTGCCACTCCTGAGACTTTCAAAATAAATAAAAGTTCAGAAAGATTCAGAAGATTTACCTGGGATTAACAGGGAAAGAATGCAAGGAAGTCTCTGGGTTTAGAACGGGAAGCCACACCTATTAGGTTCTAAAGACTAGATCCCCCGTAATCACTGACATGTCACACACCCGTATTTACACACATGCTTAGAGATACCACCTGGGCTGTAGTGCTGTGTTTGTTCCCCTAGGCAGGGTGCTGAGGGCTTGATGCCCAACTGTAGTGCTGTTAGAAATAGTAGAGCCTTTACCAGGTGGCCCTAGTGAGCGGAAGTTAGATCATTTAGTACCAGCTCTTGAAAAGAGATTGGGGCTCCAGATCTCCCGTTTTCCTTTCGCCTTTTGTCTTCAGATAGCCATAAAGTGAACAGGCCTCAGCCACACCACCATGCCACCATGATATACGGTGCTACTACAGCCCCAAAGCAAAGAGGCCACATGACCAGGTGCTTGCTAGTCTTGGAAACTACAAGCGCCAAAGGAACCCTGTTTCCTGAAAAGTTGATCATCTCCATTTCTACCCCACTTGTAAGGTTTGAGGGGCTACTCCAACTGCTCCCCTCCTCCTCTTCCTCACCCCCCCCCCTTCTTCTCCTCTTCCCTCATTTCTTTTTGAACCAGGGAACCTGAGAGCAGGTAAAGTTGAGTTAAAGCTTCCAGTTAAGTGGAAAATTTGCTTGGATTCCAGCTCCTCGGTGCTGTCCACAAGTGTCAATGGTTATGTTTGAACAGTGCCCTACAAGTCAGGGAGCCTGACTTCATAGACAGCTCTCCAACGCACCCACCCCCATTTCCAGAACTCCCAAATGGAAGCTCCCTACCCCAAGCCTTCTGACTGTTGTGGGGGAGGCCCTTTGTAAACTGTAAGAATGCCATTTTATTTGCTGGATTTGGTATTTTTCAAAAAAGTAGTATTTGAAAAGCAGAGAGCAGGTTTTTAACTATTTTTTAAATTATGCTTCTAGATAACTCATTGGAGAAAGAGGGGGTGCTGTAGAGATTATGTTTGTCAGTTTGCTCCGACTCTGTCTCCATACTGTTTTTTTTTTTTTTTTTTTTTAAGGCAATCTTAAATGGCCACAATCAGAGAAGAGAACTCTTTCATTAAAATGCCTTTTATAATTATGTCTGGGTTTTTAAGTCTGCAATTCATTTGTGTTGTGTTCTTTGCTTTAGGATTCCTTACTTATTCAGCAAAGACCACAGCACAATTAATTTAAGGGATTTTAAACCTAGCACCGGGACTGCAAGCCTGCACCCAGTGCCTGGCTTTTTGTGGGGAATTCGAACTCAGGTCCTCATGCTTATACAACAAGCACTATCCTGCCTGAGCTTCCACCTCAGCCCAAAGTGATAACTTTTCCTCCTTTTTTTTTCTTTTTTTTTTTTTTTTGAGACAGGGTTTCTCTGTGTAGCTTTGTGCCTTTCCCGTAACTCACTCTGTAGACCAGGCTGGCCTCGAACTCACAGAAATCCGCCTGCCTCTGCCTCCTGAGTGCTGGGATTAAAGGCGTGCGCCACCACCGCCCGGCCTTTTCTTTTTTTCAAGACAGGGTTTCTCTGTTAGACCAGGCTGGCCTGGAACTCAGAGATCCACCTGCTTCTGCCTCCTGGATGCTAGGATTAAAGGCTTTCACCACCAGATAACTTTTTTGTAGACAGTTGTTCTAGCATCCTTAGTAACAGTATCACCATGTAACTAATTCCTTTGTAGTGTGGTACAATGGTGAACAGAGGCTCAGCTAAACAGACTGTGGCGGAAGCTCTGCTCTTGCATCTAAGCTCCCTGCCTCAGTTTCTCCATTTGTCAAATAGGGTGAGGGGACATTTCTCCGAGGAGATTATGAAGACTAAAAGAAGTAGCCCACAGAAAACACTTGGGGCCAGTGCCTGGTAAAAAGGACAAACACCCAGGGAAGTCATTATACTAACGGGAACAAAATGGGAACTTAGTGTCCATCTGTAGTGATGGCTCATTTCCTACAGAAAGCAGTTGTTCAGCCCAGACTGTAGGGGTGCCTGGGAAGACTAGAAGCGTTTATCCAGTCTCAAGAAGAGTTTACCAAGAGCAAAGTTCCTTTGCTGTCACGTGTTCAAGGCCACAGAGCTCATCAGTGGTGGGCTGGCCCATGAACCAAGAGGTCTGTATCCAAAGTTCACGTCCGTAAGCCTGGTGCCTAAAACTGGGGGTGGTGGTGGTGGGGTGCCCAGGGTTAACCTTTTCCCATTTTGAACCATGGGGTGATTGCCTGCCATCCTTTATTTGAGAGATGTCAGTTTTGGCATCTGCAGAAATCCACCTAATTGTTGAGGGAGAGTGGGATGAGGGTAGCTTTTGTGTTAAAAGCAACTCAGCTTTACTTCTGGCTCTAACTCTGGGTTGCTGTGGGGTCTTAGGCAATGTATTTAACTTTGTTTAACCTTTGTGTAACCTTAGGCAAAATGGAAAGAGGAGACTTTGTAGTTCCCCTTTCCACCCCCTCCTTGTTTGTTTTTTCTACCCCCTCTTCCCTTGCTCTGTCCCTCTCTTACCCCCCTGGCCCCCCTTTAAGTTTAGAAATGACATGTATATGATGATCGGTCTCAGAATTGTTCTATGATACGTATTTTGCAGAGCTGGGGACATACAGCTCAGTGGTGGAGTGCTAGCCTAGCCCGTGGAAGACCCTAGTTGTATCCCTAGCCACAAACATGCCAACAGAAAGAAATCTTTCAGAGTTAACGTGCTTCCTACGACAGTGTTGGCTGGCAAATTCTGTATTTGTCCTGTTGACTGATGGGCCGCACAGACCAGAGGAACGTGAGCGAGGTTTTTAACATCAGAATGAGGCTTATGTCCTCCCTCTGTCCATCAGACCATCCTAAATGATTGTCTTTCTTCAGGCCTCAGAGCTTCATCTAGAGCAGTGGTTCCCAGCCTTCCTAAGAGGGCGACCAGAAAATGATTTTCGTGGCCACTTCATAACTGTCATTTTGCTACTGTTAGGAATTGCAATGTAGCTATCTGATAGGCACATGGCAACGCCTGTGAAAAAGTTGTTTGATCCCCCCCCCTCCCCTAAGGGGTCACGACCCATAGGTTGAGAACCGCTGATCCAGATGCAGGCTGATTTACAGTTAGAACACAGGTTTAAATGAGGTAGTTGGGAAGTCATCTC
Source organism: Onychomys torridus (assembly GCF_903995425.1). Taxonomy (NCBI): domain Eukaryota; kingdom Metazoa; phylum Chordata; class Mammalia; order Rodentia; family Cricetidae; genus Onychomys; species Onychomys torridus. The sequence continues at coordinate 20,141,872 of NC_050462.1, forward strand.
ACTTAGGGGCCTTGCTCTGTAAGTAACATCCCTGCTCTTTCAGGAGGGGCATTGTCTGTCTACTGTGACTGTATTTTGTGTGTAGGATGGCTATCATCATTTAAAAGCCAGTGTCACTGAGAGGCAAAGCAAGCTTGTGGGCTGTGTGAGAGGTGGGCTGTGTCAGTACAAATGGCCTGGCCAAAGGCACCGCTGCGGATGTTTGTAAGGATGCGGAGGGCACAAGTAGTTAGGAGTAAAGAGAGGCGGTGGTGAATGGGGTAAGTGCTCTGTAGAATTATTTTGTTCTGTTCTGGGGTAAAAGTCCTATTAGAGTGAGGGGGGAAATTCAAACACACTAAATACCTGTTTATTAATGTCTTTCAAAAGGAGCCTTAACCTCTTTTGAGGGAAGGGTCAGTTTGAGAGATTTTGAGGCCCTCTGTTTTTCTAATATTTAGATTTTCTCATTTGTAAAATGAGGCTAGACTCTAATTGACCAGATAGGTAAAGGGTTAGAAACTGCCTACCAGAAACCTAGGTAAATAACTTCCTGCTTCTAGTTAAATGTAATTTTTTGAGTGTAATATTGTTGTTTAATTTTTAAAGTGTTACTTCAATAAATGTAGGAGATAGTTTCCAAATCTCTCTTAAAAATTCATGTTCTGTTTCTTCTCAATGATTTTGTTTCTTTTTTCCTTCTTCCTTTCTTTTTTTTTTTTTTGGTACTGGCAGTTGAGCCTAGGGCCTCACACGTGCTAAGCACATGCTGTACAATTGAAGTAAACTCCAAGCCTCCTGCCAGTGATTCTGTTGAGAGCTTGAGGCCCTAATTGTACAGGTTAATCTTGGAGTAAGTTTTATATCAGTCAAAGCAGACACAAGTTTCTTTTATCAGTCCATTTCTTCAGGTAAACAAGCATTCCATTCTTTGACAGAACATTAAATTGTTATGTTTCTCTGATGGTGTGCTGACTTGTTCAAAACACTTGTAGAAGAGAGAAAACAGCTTCCGTTTTCTAATCATTTCCAAGCTCACAGTTGTTGTTTTTTTTTAAAGGGTTTCTTGCCTGAATCTTTGACTACAGGCTTACGATGTCTTTGACTAAACTCACCAAGCCACAAGTGTAAAGTCAAATTGGGCTCAATGCAAAAGAGGATCTCACACAAAAATTCTCACCAAGGAAAAACAGACGGGAAATCTCTCATGGATGGTGGGGGGGGGGTAGTGATGGGGGGATGTTGATGTTGGTGGTGAGTGTTGGGTGTTGGTGTTGGTGTTGGTGATGAGTGGTAAGTGTGTTGTTAGTGAGTATTGGGGGGGTGGGTGCGTTGTTGGTGATGAGTGTTGGGTGGTGGTGGGTGTGTTGGTGGTGAGTGTTGGGTGGTGGTGAGTGGTGGTGGTTGTGGATAGTAATGGTGGATGGTAGTGGATGTTGGTGGGTGTTGTTGGTGAATGGTGGTGGTGGAAGGTGGTGGGAGGTAGTCCACTTTCGATGACCTCCCCTGAAGGAAAAGAACAAGCAAGACACACTGACCATGCCTATAAAGGGCTTAGGAGTAGAGTTAGATTTTAAAAGGGCTGAGGTTTCCACCTTTCCCCAAGGGTCTGTGTTGGCCTAGTTTTCAAGGAATTTGCAAGGCAGCCTGAGACTCCCTTCCTAAATTCAAGTGACTGGTGTTGGCCCACAGTCTGTCACAGAGAAGATGTCTGTTTCATTATAGGCAAAAGGAATAGTGGATTCTAGAATCTTAGAGGTTCCCTACAGTGATCACTGTGCAGGGGTGTCATTACAAAGCTAACCCATGACTAACCTCCTAGAATCTTCCACTGGTCTTTGTAGTACCAGGATAAAAATTGAGACCGTAGCTCACTATTCAAGGTCCAGGACAAAATCCAAGCCTGGAGCACACCATGCAGGGCCCTCTGTGGTTTGGCTGTTGCTTATCTCCACCACACCCAGTCTGAGTAATAAATTTCACTTTGGCATCTTCTAATTATGACCAGAGTGCGTGTTCTTATTCATGCCGTAGTGAATGTTCTTAAAGGCCCAGTAGCTCATTTGCCTAATGCAGATAAAGTCTTTGAACAGGGAGTCATCCGGGGGTCCGATTGCCCTTCTTCCGTCTTCTCCCTCCCTGAACTCAGACACAGACACACACACACACACACACACACACACACACACACACACACACACACACGTGCATGAGAGAGAGAGAGAGAGAGAGAGAGAGAGAGAGAGAGAGAGAGAGAGAGACACAGACACAGAGAGACAGAGACAGAGACACAGAGAGACAGAGAAATATACCAGAAGTACTGTTCATAATAACTTGGAATTCTCTTTTTTTATTTACTTGGTTAAACTAAGATTATTATCTTATAGTAATACATTGCCAAAGTCCTTGTGAAGATTTTCTGAACTGAACTATGATTTTTTTTTTTTTTTTTAAAGATTTAATACATTTATCTGGTGTGTGCCTACTACGGCACATGTGGAGAAAAGTTGCTGGATTGGGCTTTTTCTTTCCACCATGTGGGTCCTGGGAATCAAACTTACAATGTCAGGTTTGCCTGCAAGCCTCTTTACTTGCTGGACTATCTCAACAGCCCTGAACTAAGACGGTAGTGAATCATGTCTGGTGTCCCAGGGAAAACTTCCACCACCACCAGCAGTCTAAGCATAGCTCTGGGCATTTGCTAGTTATATGCCCACTGACATGAGTTGACACATTGTGGGCTTCAAGGAGGGTTAGTTGGAAAGTAGGAAGCAGCGATTGATTCTATTACTATTATGCACTCGTGTCAATGGAGACAGATGAAACCATGCACATATCAGTCCCCTGCATAAACCCACCTATTGTTCAAACATCATTCTACTCAGAGAGAAGAAAAATGAGAAGGTTTCTGTTGAGGTTGCGGAAGACCGTGGGCAGTTGCTTGCCTCTTTTTTAAGGTAGTGGTTCTCAACCTTCCCAATGCTGTAATCCTTGAATACTGTTCCTCATGTGGTGGTGACCCCCCCCCCCCACCATGAAATGATTTTTGTTACTACTTCATAACTGTATTTTTGCTACTGTTATGAATCCTAATGTAAATATCTGTGTTTTCTGATGGTCTTAGGTAACCCCTGGGAAAAGGTCATTCAACCCCCAAAGTGGGGTTAGGAACCACTGCTTTAAGGACACAGAATGATAGCTTGAAAGGCAAGTACCAACTGCAGCTGATTCTAGATATATGGAAGAATTAAGAGCCAGTCAGGGTTTTGGGACTGAAACTGTTCATTTCTGAGTGTGAGATTCTTAACTATGAGCAAAGTGTGTCACATACTTTTATGTCCTATATCTCTCTGAGAGTGGCAATGTGACAGTTCCAGAAGAGGAATATGGGTTCAGAGAGGTTGACAAGTTGCTCAGCATTTTATAACCATCAGTCTTCAGGTCTCACCTGCTCCCCGTTTCTTGTTTAGTGGCAGTACTGTGCAAGATTGGTTACAGTAAATGGATTCCCTCCCCCAGGTTACCTGTATCATCACGCCTCCTTCAGAAATTTCCCCACATTTTAGACTACATAGTAAATACCTGAGGTCACCAGTGCAATAGACAGGTATAGGATGCTGTGATTAGTACCAGTTCTGATGGATATAACCAGCAAACACAGGTTTGTAACAATGTGAGAAGTTTGAGATGGTTCTATCTGGGTGATATTTATGAATGAAAGGCAGACATGGTTAAGGACTCTATATCAGAGCAGTATTCCCACAGTTAAGATTAGAGCTGACTGAAGTGTGGAGTAAAGATCTCTGGAGAAGGGCTTACGAGTGTTTTTAGATAACATGGGCTCATAGAGGGCAGTATCTTAATGATGGATATGATGGTGTGTGCTTCAATGCCAGTACTTAGGAGTCTGAGGCAGGAGGATTGCTTCAAGTTCAAGGTTAGTTGGGCCACTTAGCAAAACCTGGTCTCAAAGCAAAGAGACCAAGGTACAAAAACCAAACAAACAAGTTAGCAGTTACCAAAACCAGTGCTTTTCAAATTTTAGATGCTTTTCTCACCGAGAGCAGAGTTCAGCTCTTGCCTCAGTTTGCAAGCAGACCTCCAGAAAGGGCCATTAGTGAAGGGAGGAGATAAGAAAGCAAGCTGAGCCCTGAGGCCTGTGTGCAGGAAGGTCCGTGCAGACTTGGCACTGCGACGCTGCAGCAGCTGAAGCATGTCGTCTGAATTTCATTTAGCTGGATGTTCTGCTCACAAGCCCCCCTCTCCATTTCCTGAGGAAGTCGATCCCATCCCTACTCTCTGCCATCTGGTGAGAGAGTCTCTTTGCTTTCCAAACAGTCTCGTGTTTACATTTCTGCCTCCCTCCTCTTTTGAATCCTCGGCAAAGCAGCTGCTTTGAAAAGAAGCCCAAAGGATTACCATGGGATGGTTTACTCACTTACCCTCTTTCCTGTCCCTGAGAGAAGCTATTTTTCTTCTCCCAGCGTGACTTAGTGTGGCGACTTGAACTCTTGAAGTCCATTGTTCTTATTCTCATTTCTTTTTCTTTTTCTTTCTTTCTTTTTTTTTTTTGGAGCTGAGGATCGAGCCCAGGGCCTTGCACTTGCTAGGCAAGCTCTCTACCACTGAGCTAAATCCCCAACCCCTTATTCTCATTTCTAAACCTGGAATAATTGGTAATCTTCCCTAAGTCTTGCATAAGGATGAAAATCTGAACATCAGAAAAAAACATGAATGCTGAACCTTTAAGAACATTTAACCATGCCAGTGGTGCCAGAGACGGGTGGATGGATCTCTGTGAGTCCTCAGCCAACCAGGGCTGCACAACAAGATCCTGTTTCCACAAACAAACAAACAAACAAACAAACATTTAATAATAATAACAATGTCTGTCCGTATCACCTGTGCTGATAGATTCTAAATAATCTCTACTTCCTTTTATTTCCTACATGCATGACTTTGTAATATCCTTTAGAATCTTATCATACAGAATGCCTAGGCATAATTTCCCAGATGTCATGGTGGGAAAAAAAATGAGACAGAAAAGCTTAAAATGTGAGCTCACCTCACTTACTACTCATGTTTATTTGCATGAAAATGCAGTAAGGCAGGCTTTTTTGGGGGGTGGGGGCGGGGGAGCCCCCCCCCCCCCCCCCCCGCGGGAAGAGATATCAACATGACGTATCCCAGCATGCCACTTTCTGCTTCTTATGTGAAGTCACAGAAGAGGGGGATGCGTCAGCACTAGTCCATGTGACCTTGAAGAAAGGGCAGCTAGTTTTGTTCTTGAGTCAAAGTGAAAATTGGACAGGCATCCAGAAATGCCACTGAGTCTTTTGGCCTGCTTCTGTAGGGATGACAAATAGGTAAGAGTCATCCACGGTGGGAAGGGATTATGATTAGCATTTAAAAGTTTAACCTGTGTCATCACTTCAGATGGGACTCTCCCTGGGTGAAGTCTTATTTCCTGTGTGTGTTTCCTGTGCAGAGTCACTATGAATAATTTTCTTATGAAGTCCTGCCCTAGAAATTTGGATCGATTGCAGCTCATTTGCATTATAGGGAGAAAGTCATAGCTGCATGGAACTGGAGACTTCTCAGAGACTTGCTTTGCAAAACACTGTAGTGGCTTTATTTAGTACCACTGTGTTGAAGCAATGTAAGAAAGTTACTAGGCTAGGTTATCTTTACCCACTTCTTCGGGAGGGGAACCCAGGATCTTAACACCTGCCACTTGGATTTACCATGTTTCTGCACCAATGCATTAGGTTAGTTATAAGTGAAAACTTAAGTTTCTACACTGTTCTGAAACCCAGAGATAAAATACTAAGTGAAACATTTGCCATCTCTTTGGTCTCCATGGAATCTGCAGTCCACTCTTGATTTTAGGTACTAATTTTCTGTTTACCTGGATCAATTGAAATTTCAAGGTAGAAGGAAAAGCCAGAAGTTCAAACATAGCAGTGGTTTGTTAACTGATCAGTTAGATCGTAGATATCACAGTGACTACACCCAGGAGTAAAAGGTTTATAGTTGACCATGAGAAGACTCTTCTGACATTCATTCATTCATTCTTAAAATATTTGCAAGAGGCCTTTTCAGACTCGACCCTAGGCCACCTTCCGCGAACAGTGAGAAATTGAAAGTCTGGTCTTGTGGTGCTTATACCCTTGTGGGAGTCAGATAAGCCAAACTGGTTAGGGATGTTGCAACTCAACCCCATTGTGTAAATATGGACACCATCTGCTAAGGATTGAACTAAACACTACCAAAATGTCCTCTCTGTCCATTTCACATACTTAGGATCTTGCCACCGTTATGGTCTAAACTGTATAAAAGGGAATTCAGTTTTGGTTTTTGATACAGGCTCTTTCTGGCCTGGAACACATCATGTACCCTAGGATAACCTTAAACTCATGGTAATCTTTCTGCCTCGGACACCTAAGTGATGGGATTACAGGACTACAACATCACTCCTGACATTGTGCAACTCATTGGTTTTTTTTTTTCTGAGAGAGGGTTTCTCTGTGGAACCTGCCCTGGAACTCACTGGGTAGACCAGGCTGGCCTTGAACTCGCAGAGATTTGCCTGGCTCTGCCTCCTGAGTGCTGGGATTAAAGGTGTGTGCCGCCACTGCCTGGTATTTGCGCAGCTCTTATAAGTAGTACGACACAGTGAGTGAATGGACACCACTCACAAATGTGGATGAGTATGCACTGTAAGGAGCAGGTTAAGACAGAATAGGAACAGTAAACCCCCTTGTTCTTACAATGTATATACACTCACTAACTACAAGGGACAAATGGTGAGTAGACCTAGTAGGTTCTCATGCTAATTTCTGCCATGATTGTAACAGTGATAGTGCACGTGCCTACCATGTGCAAAAAAAGTAAGCAAAAATCAAATAAACAAAAATAACCATTTATTTGAAGTGGGTGCCAAGGCTGAAGCAAGATTGTCACGAGTTTGAGGCCAGCCTGGACTATATAAGTTTCAAGCCAGCCTTGGTTACAGAGTGAGTTCTTGTCCCAGACATACAGACATACATAGACACACACACACACACACACACACACACACACACACACACACAGACACACACAGATATACATGAGACTCATACACATACAAATATACAGATACACATTCACATTATACAGACAAAGATACACCTACACACAGACACATATATTATACACACAGACACATACATTATACACACACATACACATTATGCACAGACACACAGACATACACACACATACACATTATACACAGACACATACACACAGACACACATTACATTGTGCAGACACACATACACATCATTGCTGGTGATGGGAGATTGTTTTGGTAAGAAAACCGTGACGTGGTTGATAGACCTCCTTGAGATGCTACACCAGTATGTACGTTTGTGTTGCTTGACAGAGTACATGACAGACAACAGATGGGAAAATGGTTCACTTTGGTTTCATTCTGAGGCTTTCAGCCCATTGTGGCAGAGTTCAGTTTATGGCGGATTCCGTGTGGCAGACGCCGTTCTCATCAAAGCGGATAGGAAGCTGAGAGAAGAGAAACGGGCGGAGTTAGAACCTTCAGGCGCCTGTCCTTACCAATCTTCTCTCGCCAGCTAGTCTCCACCTTCTAGAGGTTCTAGAGCCTTCCTAAATAACGCCCACCAGCTAGGGACAAGTACTCAAACAAACAAACAAACAAACAAACAAAAAGCCTGTGTTACACATATCATAGTCAACCATATCTAAGAACCAAATATTGGAAGATTTCCCTGAGAAAGTGGTTCTGAATGAGAGAGATTTGCCACTCACGCTAAGTACCGGGGGGCTTGAGGAACAAGTGTATTTCATGTTTCAGGCATTTAAAGAGACTGATATAGACAGCCAGAGCACAGTAGAGAGAGAAAGCTTTGTAAGGCATAGGAAATCAATACAGTGGTAAGTTGTACAAGGCTTGGTTGCGAGTTCAAATCTTACTGGGAGTGTGCTGGGAAAATCTTGTGACCGTTCAAGCAGGCAGTGACAGTTTGTACTTCCAGAGAACATTACTGTATCAAGCACAAAAGGGAAAATGTTGTTTATCATCGCCTCACAAGCTTCCTCCAGTCAGGGTGATGGAGCTCTGTGGGAACTGTGGTGGTACAAGAGAAGATGAGGAGGAATGATTGACTGTTCTGAGATTGTGTTTGTTTGTGGTACTAGGAAACACGTCAGACAAGATGTGGGAACAGGGGAATGGAAAAAATCAAAATGATACTCAGATTTTTGACTTGAACCACCATCCTGCAAGTTGAAGTGGTATCCTGGCCATGCTCATTTAACATATCAGTTGAAACTGATAATAATAGCCAGAGAATTTTTGAGACATTTCTCAAATAATGTATCCAGTGTCTTACGTACAGCATTCCAACAATTCTATCTAACCTTCCACACGCCCGTTAAGTGGTTTCTTTTCTTATGCCCATGTTCCAGACAAGGAAACTGAGGCATGGGGAAGATTAAATAAGTGTCTGAAGGCCACAGGTTAATTGATGGCAGAACAGAGAGGACCATTTGGGCAGTCTGCTTCCGAAATAGACGCTTCCCATCTTACTCTACTCTATGCCCACCCCCTCCGAACCCCACCCCACCCCACCCGGTAAAAGAATAAACAACACTTGGTCTTCCTGGGCTGTCTTGGCGACGCCCCTGAAGCAGACGTTGACTTTTGAAGCTGCTATTTAAGTTAACTCTCAGCTAATGCCCAAACAAAGCAGTCTCACTGTTAATAGCAGGTAACTCCCTTGGGATTGCTGATCCAAATCCAAACCCAGGGGTGATTTCACAACTTTTTATCACTCCTGTGTGCTGGTCTTTTGTCTACAGGGAAGGCAGAGCCTGCCCAGAAAAGTGTCTTTGACTTTAGGTGCAAGCTTGTAGATTTCAACATTTAAGGGATTTCTTATGGCTAAGAAAATAGCAACTGGCATTAGCTGACACATAATGGCCTCATGTCTGCCAATCCTTTTATGGGTACTTTCATATATTACCTTATTTAAGCTTTAAAAAAAAATCAAAACTGTCATTTCAGGAAAACAGGGTGGGAGGGGGGCTCAAAATTTGATTATGGTAGAAGCACAAACTTGACAAAAGCCAGAATTTGAACCCAGGTCTTATTTTGAGGCTGTTCTGCTTCAAACACCATTGCCTTTATAAAAGATACAAACAGCAACCACAGCCCTTGAAACGTGTGAGGTGAATGTATGTATGTATGTATGTATGTATGTATGTATCTCCCAAGAATGTCAGTGAAGCTACTATTAATGTATCTTACCACAAGAACATGTCCCTAGCATGCCCCATATATGTGTTACTATGCTTCAAGTAGCAAATGTATATTAAAATTCTTGAGCAGCGACTCCCCAAAATTCCTTTTAAAAACATCTCAAATGATCATTGTTTTACAGTTTTGAATTGCCAACTGCTAATAGAAAATTCTCAGGGGAAACAAAATCGAGACCAGGCTTTTTGAGAACAAATATTTAATAACTTGGCCTTTGTATGTCAGATTTGTGCAGATAATGTAATATACGTACAGTAGCTGGCATAAAACCGAAAGGGGTCCTCGGAAGTGCAGCGGACGAGCTATAAAACCGTTGGAAGCACTGTGGGCATAGGGTGTGGGCTGAGCTTGGGAAGGCTTCCAGCACTCCAAACCCAGTGAAGTCCACAGCAGTCAGCAAAGCTGCTAAAGCCAGTGTTGAAAGATTTCACTGCTGCTGCCTGCAAAGCCTTGTCCTCTTGCTCGGGCGCAGCCAGCGGACAGACACATCTAGCCTCCAGCCTCTTTGCTCCACTCTCCCTTCGCACAAGAAATCTTGCAGAGTCATGTCTGATAGACTGACAGGACCTAAATCACATCTGCAAGCCTAGCAAACTAAGCAAAGGCTGAGAGAGCTTACTTTTAGCTTTCTAGGCATTGTGGATAGGATATGCTATAAGAAAGGTACAGTGGGATTTGAAAAGCTGATCCTGTTATATTCCTCCACACGCATTTACTTGTACCAAGTTGTTCTAATCTCGGGCATCTACTAGATGGCTTCTGAATGGACTGAAACACTGTGTACCATTTTAGACACTTGTGTATATTTCCCTCAATCATATTATTTTTACTAGCTGCCTAAAATAGTGTCTCAGACTTCAGAGAACCTGTAAGAATCAGGTAGAGGGCACGTGATGCATACCTTGTGACAATCGGGAATCTGCATTTAGAGGGCACGTGATGCACAAGCCTGAGACTCACCCTCAGAAATCTGGATACCTTGTGACAATCAGGAATCTGCATTTTAAGTCCGCGTCCCAAATGATTGCATTTCCCTTCACCGTGAGCCGGCTCCACTTTTCCACATGGCACACAGTCTATGAAAGGGGAGCGCCGCCCTAAGCTGTGTAGCTCAGCAGAGATTGAGCAATCTGGAATGCTAGTTCCCCTGACCTTTGCCTGTCAGGCCTGACATCCGATGTGATGAAGGAAACAATCAAGATTGTGACTGTTTGTGGAGTTCATGCCTTCATCTCTGCCAGTTTTGAGGATTTTTGGAAAGCAGATTATAAAAGTTGATTGTATCCTAATAGAGTGGAAAACCAGGAAACAGAAACTTTTTTTTTTTTTTTTTTTTTTTGAGACTGCCTGATCTGCTTCCTGGTGTGACATTTTTTAATGGTTTTTTTGTTTGTTTGTTTTGCATCAGTAACTATGCATAATAATGGGTTTGATTATGGTATACTGTACTTTATACTAACTCGTTCTTTACCTCTTTCTCTCCTGTCCTCTGCTAATCTTTTCCTCTTCCCAGCTAGCCCCCTTCTGCTCTGACATCATTTTTTTTCCTTTCCCTTTTGTTGGGGAGGGGACCAACTCAATGTTTCATTAGTAGAGTTGTTAACAAAAGTATGGGTGAGAGAGTTGTTTGCAGGAGCCTTTGTGTCTTATCAGTAACTAGACTTCTAAAGAAAATGTCTATCCCTCCCCTAATTAACCATTAACTGTGTATGAATTCTCAGGGCTGGCGTGGAGTTTGTGAAAATTGAAATGGCCCATGAGCCCCCCATGCCACAGTCTTGGCAGCCAATCTGACAATAATTCATGTTTAATTACATTCATGGCAGGAAGCACAAGGGCGCCTAGAACATTCTGGGCACTCAATTCCAGGCTTAGTGGGAGCTCACACTCATTTCCCATCACTGAATTCTTTGCAATTCAGGCGATTTTTACAGATTTTTTTTTTTTTTTTGATTTTTACAGATCTTAAAGAATTTCAAGCTCTTGACTTTCATAAGATAACACATTTCAGGATCCAGCTTCCTCTGTGAGAGAATACGCACTGCCTTTCACAGTCTTGTTGCTGGTTTGAGACAGGTACAAACATCAAGTTTTTTGCACATCTGGATGGTTCAGTTTGAGGAGCAGCTAATTGGTGTGTGACTAAACAGTGTCACCGTAAAAGAACCATTGCCTGTGGAGGTCATGGACATTTCAGAAGGGCCAGCTCCCCCCCCACACACACACACTGTATTTCCATACTCTGGCCAATTTTGCAAGCTGGTTTTTTTTTTTTTTTTAAGTATGTCCCAAAGAGTCAGTGACAGATGTGCCATTCTGTGACATTTCATCTTCATAAAATGGATGAGAATTAGCTGTTAACTCCATTTTCTAGTGGACTACCGGGTTGAGGTCAAACCCGCTCCCCTTCCCCAACACCCAAAAGTTTGGTAGAAGTAAGAGAGCCGCTAATTTGACTATTTCGTGACCTGTACTTTTGTCTTCATTGGATAATATAGACACCGGCTCAAATGCGCTCGCGCTCTCTCTCTCTCTCTCTCTCTCTCTCTCTCTCTCTCTCTCACACTCACACACACACACACACACACACACACACACACACACGCACGCGCGCGCGCGCATTGAAAATCACAGCAGCAGATCTTGAGACGCAGGCCACGGTGTCTGGTTCTTCTTCAAGGTCAAAACTTAGGAGCTGAGGTGGTTTTCCTTAGCCACGGGTGAGTCACCACCATCCCCTCTAGGCCATTTGGGAAAGAGACTTGCAGAGGCCGTCACTTCCACCTCATTCTTTCCCCTCTTACCATGGCAGAGGTGAACTTTCCACCACTCCAGATGCCGGCTGCTCCTCCACTTTGTCCTTGTATGACCAGCTGTTCTGCTGCGGTCCTGTGCTCCCTCCCCATCAAGTCTGTGACCTCTCCCCTGTGGTCCGATTTCAGCTCCATTGCAGGCCGCACTGTCCTGGTTGACGTCATCCATACTATGAGCTGCTTGGGCAATGCCATTTATCTGACCTCTGTTAGTACTTATTGTATTCATCATCTCCTGCGTGTAGCTCTTTCTTTTCTGTTGGCCATAGGACTTGCATCTTCTGCTCCTGTGTGTATCCCAATGGCTCAGGGAAGGCTGCCTGCCGGCTTTTACCCGCTCACTCAGTTTGTAACCTGAAAATCAATTGTACCTCCCCTTTGCTCCACTCACTGTCTATTAGTCAAGAAGGCTTTCCATTCTAGTTCCATATCATCTGGAGCTTGGGCACTTCTCTCCACTACAACTAACACGGTCGGGCTCCCCTCTTGCCCAAACATGGTTCAAGCTGCTAGAGCTCTCCTTACTAAACTTGCTCCTTCCTTTGGATGCCTGATAAACCTTTCAAAACTGAGTCGGATCTTGATACACTTCAAATCTTTCTAGGGCCACCAGTCTCTTTATAGTAAAACCAAAACAATTGGCAAGACTGCCTGTCTTTGCTTGGGAAATGCATGCTACTCTTCGCCTTCATGAGAGAAGCTCTCTGCTGAAGTAGGTGGCTGTTAAATGTGGAGACTCAACATCTGGTCAAATTGAGGGAAATAGATGACAGAGGAGTGATTGGCCCTGAGCTTAATATCTGTAGTATCCCCTCCAGGGATCAGTCAGTTCCATGAAAGAGAGTGAGAAAAGAATGATGGGGCCAGGCAGTGGTGCTGGCACTCATGCGCCTGCCTTTAAACCCAGCACTCCGAGGCAGAGCCAGGCGGGTCTCTGTGAGTTCGAGGCCAGCGTGGTCTACAGAGCGAGGTCCAGGACAGGCACCAAAACTACACAGAGAAACCCTGTCTCGACAAAACAACAACAACAAAAACAAAAACAAAAAAAAGAAGGGGATGTCCAGGAGGAGTGCTGAGTCTTCTGGATATGGCACGGCCATTGCACTCGGTGTGGCACAAGATTAACTGATACCATTTCATCTTGTGTGGGAGACGGGTTCATGTGGTCCCAACCCTCATAGAGGGATTATGGGTAGCTATTGGATGCTGGGGGAGAGGGTATCCTTTTTTTAAGTGTTGCCGCCTCTGGTTAGTGCCTCACATTCCAGAACAGCCCCACCCCCACCGCCTCCCGAAAGTGGCCATAATTAAGCTGAGCTAAATGCCTAATGCCAAAAATTCACAGGCATTCTGTGCGTATTTCCTGTCCCCTCTGTTCTTGGGGCACTCTCCTCACAGCTCCTTTTGACCTGTCTCCTGTATACCTTTGAAGAAACTTCCTCTCTAACAGGCTGTCTTAGAACCTCTGTCTCTAGGGAATTTGCAGATGCATTGAACGTCTCACTCAATTAGAAGTCAATTGTGGGGTCCTGGTGGGTGACCTGCTCCTTGTCTCAACCCTCCCCCTCCCCCCAGCTCTCCCAGCAGGTTCATCCTGGGCCTTTCCACTCAGTTGCATTTGTGAGTAGGTCCGTATCTTCTCTGCTTTTATCTTATCTACTTTTCAGGTACTCAAAAGTGTGTTTGTTGAATAAGATTTATAGGAGTCAGAAAGCATCTGTTTTTGTTAGCAGCAGGAGCCATTCAATTTAAAATTTGGGTTTCTCCCGTCCCTGTAAGTATGTAAGTTGCTTCTTTTAAACTAGAGTTTAGAATACCTTCATTTACCTGCCTTGCTTGTTTATCTCAGCCTGGCGGTTTCAAATTCAAGGGTTAGGGGTGGAACTCAGCAGGGCACTTGCCTAGGGACTGATTAAGTTCAAGGACCAGGTATCTTTCCCACTGCACAGACCTTTACATAAAACTTAATGGTTCATTTGATGTAAATGGAGTCAGCTTTATTATGATACTGGCCCATTATGTTTCTTTACAGTGTAGTATAGTCTTGGCTAAAACCTAACAGTGATTTCCCAGGGGCAGGGCCGTAAGGAAGTTACTTAATTTCTCAGTATCGTGTTTTATTGTCCTCCAGAACAGGGCAGTATTTACTTGGTAAATGAAAGTGTTCTATGAAATATTATTTGCCAATTGTTCATTCTTTGTGAAGCCCTTAGTAAACATATGCTGAATTACCCTCTAAGTAGCTATTATATACAACAAGGATTTTTACTCTGAGTAGTTTTTTTTCCCCTTCCACAATAGATTAATACTTTAAAATCTTTAAAGTTCCTATTAAATTCATCTGCCTTTTATATTAAGCAGTTTGTTTCTGGGAATGCAGAATTGCTTCTGTGTGTGTGTGTGTGTGTGTGTGTGTGTGTGTGTGAGAGAGAGAGAGAGAGAGAGAGAGAGAGAGAGAGAGAGAGAGAGAGAGAGAGACTCTCTCTGTATCCCAAGGATGGCCTGGAACTTTCCATCATGTAATCTAGGTTCCCAAACACTGGGTTTACAGGTATCTACCACCAAGCTAAGGTCAGTGTTAAGTTTTTTGTTTTGTTTTGTTTTGTTTTTGTTTTTGTTTTTGTTTTTGGTTACAAGAGTTTATTCACTACACCCTTACTGTCATGCATATGTTAAAATACCTTTAATATTTCTTTTTAAAAATATCTATTTTGCATCTTTATAAGAGGATAGAAAGATTTGTGGAGTAACCTCACAGAGAAGTGTTTATCCTATTAGAAGGTTTCACTGAGCAGTAACATTTAGAAAGGAATTCTGCCTGTTCCTTTCTTTCTTAGAGGTGACAAGACAGAAATTAGAGAAAGTTTGAATCTGTGTACAGTGAGTGGCTATGCTCTTGATAACATTTGCTGGTAAATTTTTTAAGTAATAATTTTTAAAAAAAAGATCTAAAAAACAAAATGGTAATAAAACACGGAGTGCTTATTCACCGAACGAGAATCCTCTTTTCGGTTTACTTGGGAAAAGTTTTTGCTTCTGATGACCTCAGAAGACCTGAGCCTAGACTAATTGCTATACCTGTGTCTTGATAATTTACTTTCCTGGCTCTGGGTGGCTAAGCCAGTTGACTGTGTTCCAAGACACATTTGGGCTACAAGGAAACAAACTGCCTGATTTCCACAGCGGGCTGGGGAGATTAAAGAGGAAATGAACGCTGTTTCTGGTAGCAGCGGCTGTTTTGTTCAAGGCACTTGTAATATCCATTTTCTCAGTTCCCCCCACACACATGAGCCACTCCCCCCTCTTTATGACATTGTGGAGTCTGTAACATGGAGCCTGGTCATGAGGGCTTTTTAAAATCTCCTCACGCACATAGGGAAGAGGGCTTTTGTACTTTTTTTTTTTTCTTTTTTGGTTTTTTCCGAGACAAGGTTTCTCTGTGTAGCTCTGCACCTTTCCTGGAATTCAATCTCTAGCCCAGGCTGGCCTCGAACTCACAGAGATCCACCTGGCTCTGTCTCCCGAGTGCTGGGATTAGAGGCATGCGCCACCACCTCCTGGCCCGGCTTTTGTACTTCAACTACTTCACGGAATTGGGGTGTTCTGGTTTCTTGAGGAGTCTGGCCCACGTGCATGTGGATTCCTACTGCTGCCCAGGAAACCGCAAGAGTTCCATGTAGGAGACTTCTCTGTGGGGACACACATTCCGATCAAGTAGATAGTTTACTTCAGGGGTGCAAACCCTCTTGCTGGTTTGTAGCTTTGTACTGTGGGGCAAGCTGCATTCAGAGGGATCAGGGACGAGATGAATGTTCCACTGGAATCCGTTTTAAGGTTGTTCTCCCCAACGATGCTTTGCTGGGGGTGGGGTGGGGGGCAGGAGTGGACTCCAGCTCCCTCCTCCCATCACTCCCCTACCCACTTGTAAACCCTCCTCTCAGAGAAGGACCTGAGATCTGTCCTTTTCAATGAAGTATGAATTGTAGTGTCTATGACTCCCTTCTCCCAGGACTGCTTCTGTTGTATGATTGAGT
Organism: Onychomys torridus; assembly: GCF_903995425.1. NCBI lineage: Eukaryota > Metazoa > Chordata > Mammalia > Rodentia > Cricetidae > Onychomys > Onychomys torridus. The sequence goes on from NC_050462.1 coordinate 20,158,035, forward strand.
CCCCACAGGACAGGGCAAAGTTTTCATTATTTTCCTCCCCTTAGGCCCATCATTTGAAAGCAGTCTTTGCAGTGAAAGGCTATTGTAGTAAGTTGTATGGGGAGTGTGTGGGAGATACTTTTGATCCCTACCTCTAAAAAAGGAGAAGGAGGAGAAGGAGGAGGAGAAGAGAGAGAGAGAGAGAGAGAGAGAGAGAGAGAGAGAGAGAGAGAGAGAAAGAGAGAGAAGAAAGGAAGGAAGGAAGGAAGAAAGAAAGAAAGAAAAAAAACATCAAGCACTGTGGTCAGTAAGATTGGTTTAGTGTGTCTGTACAGTAAAGGTTTATCTCAAAGGGGAGGTTATCACACACTGAGTGTGGCTTAGAGAGAAGAGATGTGCTGCTCTAACACAAAGTAGCCAAAGAAAATGCCATTCAGACGAGAATGTTGCAGAACGCAACCGCAAGATGATTCTGCAGACTGAAGAGATACATTTAGGACAGCAGTCCCACAGAAGGGCTATTTTGCTTCAGCCACCACAGTATCTCCCCTGGGATGTGTGCTTACGTCGGTGTGCACACCCGTGCGGGGAGGCGCTGGTGCACTGGGCTCTCCTTGAAGGTTTTAGAACTTGGTGAACGAGGAGGAGAACCAAAGGAGAATGAAGTTTCTGTTTGTATCTTGGCACGCTTCACTGGATTTCCTTAACTACCACTCCTCTCAACACGGTTTGAAAACTACACCATGGATGAATAGTGGCTTCTGGCCCCCCGAAAGAGTGTCCGAATACCTGTGTATGAAAGTCCACACTCACCTTCCACGTGACGGATAGGATTTTGTCTGTAATTTAAAAGCCATACTCTGTTCACTGTTACTTTACTCTGTAAAGGACTTCCTAAGACTTTTTAAGCAAGCTTTTCATTCTTTCTTATTTTATTTTATGTGTTTTTGGGAGACGACATCCCACTGTGAAAACCAGGCTGCGCTGAAACTCACTAGGTAGTTAGGCTGGCCTTGAACTAACAGCAATCCTCTGCCTCCCAAGTGATAGGATTATAGGTGTGAGCCAGCACTTGTGGCTTATTCAAACATTTCCTCCACTTTTTTTTTCCATCGAACCAATCCAAAGTTCATAAGGTGAATAATGAATGGCTGTGTAGTTCCTCAGGTTGGAATAGTTCATTTTGCTTTTGCCACCAGTTCAGGACATGGGCGAGGCTCTTCTGTCTTTGTTTTACTTTCTCATTTCGTGTCCGGCTGATAAATGGGTATGTATGCCAGGGGGTTAAACTGACTTGTTCAAGGTCACATGGTAAGCTCTTTGAAGAGGAAGGCTCTTTCTTAGTGGCGTCAAAGTACTTGCAAAACTCCATTACACTGCAGACTTGTTTGTAATAGCTTTGAAATAAAGTTCGTCAAGAAATAGAGGTTTCTCGGTGACATTTGATTAAGTTAGCACAGATTTGAGTTGCACCTTAATCAAGTACATGTCTATAAAATTAGCAAAAACATCTCCATAGACATTTGTATTTGACTGACAGCAAAAATTGAGGCTGTGCAGGTGAAATTATTTTGCAGTTGTAGCAATCTGTCTTAATTGTATTTTAAGAAACTATCAAATGACATATAGGAAAAAATATGATCCTCTGAATGGTGCAAGATATTCAGCTGTGCATGGAACATGGAACAAATGTGTTCCCATATGTTTGGTATTTGCAGAATTATTAAAATACTAGAGATGTGCCTTAATGTGCTCATAAATGATCTGACAGATTTCCTGTAGTCTTGGGACAGTATGTTGTACTTAAAGGGATAGAAATTCGAATCAGACAGACTCGAGTTGGTCTACTGGGCTCACTATTCTGAAATCACCGCAATTTCATCTTTAAAATTCGGGTCTATTAAAATTTTATTTTAATTGGTTTTATTTGTTATTAGGTATGAAAGATGCTTAATACAAAGTAAATTTTGAAAACACATAGCTTCATTCCTTGTATTGCTCCCCCACCCAGTCCAACCCTATATCTCAGTGACAATGTGATATTTTTTAGTTTAGATGAGCTGTCCACACTTCTGTTCAAAGTCAGCGGCTGTACATTAGACACAGGTCTTACTCCATCTTGTCTACCCAGATATGTGGCTGCAGCAGGTCCCTCTCTTTTGACCTGTATCTCCAGTCGTTTCCTCTCACTGGACAATCCCCAGTGGCATTCAGATATCCTGATGTTTCCATCTCCTTTCAAATAATTCCCCCACCAACCCCCACTTTCTTGTCACTGACCACTCCGTTTTGTTTTTGTTTTTTGTTGTCTGCTTATTACGTTGCTTTCCTCTGAAAGAACATTCTTCAAAAGAGTTTCATGTTCTTTCTGGTTCCTTTGTTTTTTTTCTCCTGCTTTCTTAAACCACTTCAGATAACCCCCCTCCCCCCAGGCTTTCTCAATCAAAATGCGTGGGTTAGTATTTTACCAATGGCTTCCATGTTGCTTCATTCTGTGGTTGATTCTCAGTCTTTAACATAATCTGGCCCAGACCCCTTCTTCTTCTTCTTCTTCTTCTTCTTCTTCTTCTTCTTCTTCTTCTTCTTCTTCCTCCTCCTCCTCTTCTTTTTTTGGGGGGAGGGGTGTTTCAAGACAGGGTTTCTCTGTGTAGCTTTGGAGCCTATCCAGGAACTCACTCAGTAGACCAGGCTGGCCTCGAACTCACAGAGATCCACCTGACTCTGCCTCCCCAGTGCTGGGATTAAAGGCGTGTGCCACCACCACCTGGTGGGATCCCTTCTTCTTAACTTATCATGGTGTCACTGTGTAAATCCACGACAGCATTGTGATCCACCTGCCTCAGACTCCCAAGTGCTGGATGGGATTTGTAGTCATGCAGTACCACACTCTGCTCTTAGTGTTGGTTATACTTGCTTTTTCCTACTCCTCTGATGTCTACAGGTACTGCTCCTGCATATGTTCTCATCTGTGGGGCTTGAACTCTACACTGTGTGGTGTTCAGTACTTGGTTAGTTTTTCTATTTAGAATCCCTGGGTGACCATTCTTGTCTAGAATCCAATGTATTTATGGAAGGTAATCGTTTATTTTCATTTTCAGACCCAACCAGTCCCATACCCGCAATCCAGGTTCCAATGTCCTGACCTGGTGTCACTCCTGTGAGACCTCACAAGCTACTCTACGCGCAGTGTGGCTTCTAGTCTGCCCACACTCATCTCATTTGGCACAACCAATCATTTGTTCAGGTCCAAATCTTTGAGTTGAGTGTGAGTCTCCTGACTCGGGATTCAGCCTGCCCAGGTCCAGACTCTTGAATGCTGATCAATGCATTTTTGTTATCATCCTTTGGTGGCTTATAGGGGTAACTCTTCATTGGTATTTCTTTACCTTTTGTTTGTTTGTTTGAGACAGGGTTTCTCTGTAGAGTTTTGGTGCCTGTCCTGGATCTCACTCTCTAGTCCAGGCTGGCCTTGAACTCACAGAGATCCACCAGGCTCTGCCTCCTGAGTGCTGGGATTAAAGGTGTGCACCACCACTGCCCAGCTTACTTTATTCTTTGTAAAATGTTTCTACTTTTTGTCACCCTACAACAATCACAGTGGTCTTATTTATTTAAAGGAGCCTGTTTATTTAATTAATTAAGATGTTTATTCTGAGACACGGTTGCTTGTATCCCAGGCTGGCCTCAAACTTGCTATCTAGTTGAGAATGGCCTTAAATTTTGACCCTTAAACTTGCTTCTAACTCTTGAGCGCTGGGATTACAGGTGTGCACCTCCATGCCTGGTTTATTTGGTCCCCGGGATCAAACCCAAGGCTTTAGTGTTAATAAGCATTCCGCCACCAGCCCCCTACTTAATTTACTTCTGTTTTATTTTAATTCAAAATATGTTCATATCCTTCTTAATGAGTCTTGTTCAGTCTTCAATGAATCTTGTTCCATGCACAGTAAAGCTGGACTTTGAACTGAACTGCAATACCCTTGATTTTGCCTCCCCAGTCTCTCTGATGCCATCTGCTGCTCCTGTTTACTCCGGCTCTTTAAATAAAGATGATCCCTTCCCTATACCGTAGGGACTCCTCTTTTTGCTGTAGCAGCATTTTCCCACAGATGTCTAAGTGAACTACTTTAATTCCATCCAGTCCTTGGAGGGGAAATACCCAGGAGATACCCACTGATTACTGTGTTTAAAATGCCAGCCTGTTTCCACCCATGCTGTAGTCTTGGGAGGATAATGGGAGGCTAGCTCTGATGGTCTTTTCTTTAGACTCAGGGATGTCAGGGAATTTGATTCTCCCTATAAGTGTTTGCAAACACATGAACTCAAGACATGCATGTAGCATGTCCGTATTTCATCCAAGAGAATGAAGCTGAAGATGTTAGGTAGCAGCCGAAGTATCATTAGTGTTTAATTGCTGTGGTAAGTCTTGGTGAGGAAAAGCCACTTTGGTAAAAGGATGAAACTTCTCAGTGTCTCTGTAGCTAGGGGAGTGGTCCTGCATAACTGTCATCTGCCATTGCCTCGAGCATCCCAAGTATGCAGTGACTTTCGACATTAGAGATGGCTTTGAAGCTGAGATTCAGCTCATCTGTATCTGCTTTTTGCTGTCTGTTCTGAGTTTTTCCCTGAAGCTGGAGATAGTGTGGGTTCTATTCCAGACACCATATCAAAACTACTGTCACAGTAAAGAGAGTCACAAAGTCTTTAGTTTATGTCCATACTCTACTGTATAGCAGTAAGCGTGTAATAGCATTATATCTAAGTTAACAGTATACACAGCTGAAGTAAAATACTTTACTGGGGGCCTAGAGCTTAAGAACATTGGCTGCTCTTTCAGAAGACCCAGGTTCGATTCCCAGGACCCACATAGTAGCTGACAAACTGTCTATAACTCCAGTTGCATGGTGTCTGACACCCTTTTCTGGCCTCTGTGGGCATCAGGAATGTATGCGGTGCACATATGTACACGCAGAAAAAAACACTCATGCACCTAAATGAAATTTAAAGTTACTTATTGCTGAAAATGCCAAGGATCACCAGAGGTGTTGGAAATTGGCACCTATAGATTCCATCGCCGTGAGCCTGTCACAAACCTTCCGTGTAAAAACCACAAGAGCTGTGACAGGTAACAGAGGGGAGCCTGATGAATGCCTGTCCCATACCCAGGTCTTGTTACAAAATCATGCCTATTTGTGATTGTAAGTTCAAAGGATCTCATTTTAATTGTTTTAGTACCCACTCCTTTCTCTAATAATTCTTTTTCCTAAGTCCTCATAGCAGGCTATATAACACAATTCATTCCTATTCATGGTTCATCTACCTAAGTTACAGATGAGGTTTATGGAAGAAGAGGTATTTTGTCTTTTTTTTTTTTTTTTTTTTGGTGTATAATCCTAGCATGGCACATAATATATACTTAAGAAAGTGCCCAATAACTATTTGCTCAAAGAATGAGAAATTTTCATCCATCTCTCTCCCTCCCTCCTTCCCTCCCTCCCTCCCTCCCTCCCTCCCTCTCTGCCTCCAATTTTTATTCATTCTGTGCCAGACATAGTACATGGTGAAGACAAGGAACATCATCTGCCTCCATGCTTCTTAGGACCTACAATATGAACATTATTCTTGGAGAGGTTGGCAGGTTGGCCAGTGACCAAGGTCCTTGGGGAGGCTTCTCAAATCTTATCAGGATGAAGGGCCTTGGAGAAATCATCTTCAGGGGGAGTCACAACTCAGCATCAGCAATATAAAAGAAAGGCATAGTGCAGTAAATACCCATGAAGGAAAACTGTGTTATCAAGGGGAAATGTGTGTGCCAGGTTTTTCCCCCAAACAGGGATCCCCAGACAGATCATTTGTATAACTTGGTCTTTGCTATGAGCTCATGGAGATGGTCTAATGAGGAGTATGCCCCCGTAGTGTTCAAAGTAGCTCTAAATAAACTTAAGTGGGATTATTGCCAAAGCGGACCCCAAGTAGTGAAAGAATAAGAGGCTTTAATTCCATTTATGAGCCACTGTAGCCACCAAAGCTATAGTGTGATTATTTTAGCAAATGAAAATGGCCATGTGGTCCAGTGTGTCAGTGTGCCGAGAGTTATTGAAAACAGTAATAATTTAGTTCCTTTGAACATGTGGCAAAGCTGCAGAAGTAGGAAAGATTCTTACCATGCGCACCTGTGTTTTTGTAGAATTTTAAAATGCCACACACGGACACTGGTTCATAAGAGATGTAACGTTTTTAAAATACTTCCATATGCCTTTGCTTTATGTTATTTATTTTTTCTGCAGTGGTCATGCTTCCTTTACCGTTGTCTACAAAAGTCCTTGTCTCTTCCCTATCTAACCAGAGTCACACTGTCTCCCCCCAGTTTCTTTGGAGCTGCCTGCCTTCTCCTTGTCTCCCCTCAAGATTAATTGATTAATTGCCTTCTTCTCTGTGTTCCCAAAACATTGATCATGGATTGAGGTGTTATGTATTTTCCTGCCTCTGAGTTCCAAGGACATCTTCATCATCCTTGTTTCCCCAGCAACTGCTGCAGTCACTGCCTCCTGACACTTGTTTAGATTAGAGAATTAGAAAGGATATATATATATATATATATATATATATATATATATATATATATATATATATATTGGTCTGGGCCGTGGATTCATCCAGCAAACACATATTGAGGGATTTTTGTATGCAAGGCACTGGTGTAAGTGTTTTGTAGATGCTTGAAAAAAGAAAGCAAATCAGATGCTTAAGCTCTGATAATTCTATGATATTTGGAAGGAAGAAAAACAAGTCATGAATAAAAATAACTAATCCATGGTGGAAGGTGTTATTTTCTTAGAGGGGTGTGTGTGTGTCTGAAGAGAGGGAGGAGGTGAGGGAGAGAGACAGAGAGAGGGAAAGAGAGAGACAGAGGAGAGAGACGAAAGGAGGGATAAGGGAGAGGAGAGGGAGAGAGGGAGAGAGGGAGGGAGGGAGGGAGGGAGGGAGGGAGAGAGACAGAGAATTTCCCACCAGAGTTCAGAAATATCTAACTATTGGCTAAGGAAATTTTCCCCTATAAAACCACTAATAAACTGACTCCACATAACAATTCTCTTTCTGTCTTAGAAAAGAGGTTAAATTCTGCCTTGGATCTAAAGACACGCTGCCGCCGCTCAGCCTCACTGTGGCATGGCGTGCTAACATGGAGGTCTAAATGAAAGTCCCTCTCAAGCTTGTGTTCCTGTTTGCCAAACTGTCCACATTTAAAAAGGAAAGTGGTTCCCTTCAGCCTTAGGGTGTGAATTTCATGCATTCCTACTTTTTCCGAGGTCCCCCTAAGTGATAATTCCTCTGCATGTTGCTACAAGTTCACCCCTAATTGCTATTAGGAAATTGGCTGTAGAAAGCTTGCAACAGAAGTTAACAGTAAAGCCATTGAAAGAATAATTCAATCAGGATTCTGTCCAGGAGTATTTTGTTGTTGCTCTTTCTAAGTTTGGTGAGAGCATCTTGAATGCTTAACATTTAATTGTATTGAAGCCATCAGATTTTTTAAAACTCCCTGGTATATTTGCATTTACCACATATGGTATAAGGTGGTTTAGTGGTTGCTATAATTATGGATTTTTAACCGACGGGCTCCAAGGAATGTTTCTGTTTTTGTTTAGACTTGGATTATCACTTGCATTTATCTTCAACTGCTCCTGTTTAATCCTCTCGTCAAAACTAAGGAGATCTGCGGGAATCCTGTGACTGATAATGTAAAAGACATCACGAAATTGGTAAGTAAGGAATCGCTTGGGTAGCTATGACCCTTCCCGCTGCTTGCTGACCATAGATTAGGGCACTCCTGCCCTGAGTACATAGTCTTTTAAGACAATGACTGTATGAATCCGAAAGGCTTCTACAGAGCAGCTGAGAGATGTTTAGGTCATGGAGGAGTTGTCTGTAAAACTGGCGCATTGGACACCAATGTAATGACTTTAGTTCTTTTCTGGTCCTGGTCTCTTCCAGTCAAAGACAGTGGCTGGCTTTTCCCCATTATCTGCTGAGTGGGTTTCTCTGTGTGGCTGTGTCTGCCACATACCTTCCTGATCTTGTAGGAAGCTTAGCTGCAGGACACCTATGACGGCTATGTTCCCCTATCAGCACAAAGGTTGTCATGTGTGGCAAGAGATTTGATTCCAGTGAATGTAGCAAGAGGTGCTTCTCCCACCCCCTAGAAGCCACTCACCTCCATGCCTGTCACACTGGAAGCCTTCCCTCAGCAAAAGCCATTCTGTACACATGTGGCTCAGCCACAGCCAGCTTCCTGCTTTGCTTGTCTGGATGAAGACTCGGGTCAGCAAAGTACAACTGAGACGCACTAGGTCATACTCTCAGGATCTAGGAGAGAGATTTTATACTTAGTTGGATGACTGAAGACTATCTCAGGTTCATCCAAGTTTGAGCTAGGCATGGGGACATACACCTACAGTGACTCAAGAAGCTAAGGCAGGAACATGATGAGGTAGAGGACAGCCCAGTTCTATATGATGACCTACAGGGGAAGGAAAGCAAAACTGAGTGAAAATTCCTTAACTCGGGGCTCTTGGCTATTTGAAATTGACTAGAGAACATAGGTGATGTAAGAATTGTACTAGGGAGAAAAGGAATAAAATACAAAATGTAATACTTACTGGTATTAGTATATGAAACAGGCAGTTCTGTCTATAGGTACTAAACATGACTGGTTTATGGGTTGACTTATGTGTGAGTGTGTGTGAGTGTGTGTGTGTGTGTGTGTGTGTGTGTGTGTGTGTGTGTGGTGTTCATAACAGAACTTGAAAACAGAAGTTGATGTCTGTAGTTAGGGTTTGGCTCATTAGCCTCAGTGAAGAATTCAAAACACACACACACACACACACACACACACACACACACACACACACACACGATTTATGCAGATTCCTTGGCATGCCAAGACATTCCAGATTTAAAAGCATTCTTGCCTAGTGTGCACAAGGCCCGGAGTCTGTTCCCCAGCACTGAGAGTCGTGAAATAGCTGACAGTGTGCATACATTTCACTTGAGGGTTTGGTGAGCAAAGCAACACAGCCATGGGTCTTGAGTATCAGATAGATGGGGGTGAGGAGGAAGTCCTTTTGGAAACATAGATCATGGTCCTTTTCCTCAAGTTTCTGCAAAATTGGCGACCCGGGCAATAATATAAGACGTTATATGTTTATATTCTAAGTTTTGTGTATATTAATAGATGATGTTCATTTGCTGAACCAGCCCCCACCCTGTGTGTTGGAACTGGGTTGGAGGGGGTGATAATGTGGTATTAAGGCCTTGTGTTTGCTAAGTAAGTCCTTTATTGTTGAGTTACATGCATCACCAGCACAAAATTCAAGTATTTGGGAGATATGTTGTTATGTTTTTTTGTGTGTGTGTCTTTCATTTTGTTTTGTTTCTTGAGTTTGGATTTTCCTGTGTAGACCAACCTGACCCCATCAAACTTGTGATCTTTTTATTCCGTGCTGGGATGATAGGGACATGTCACCACACCAGGCTCATTGTCCTAGTTTTCTTTTCTGTTGTTGTGAATAACAGAAACAACTTTAGAGAGAGGGTTTACTTGGCTCCTAATTCCAAGTTATAGTCCGTCATTGAGGGGAGGGCAAGGTGGCAGGGACTTGAAGCACCTGCTTACATTACATCCACAGTCAGCAGAGATGAATGAATGCATGGATACTAGCACTCAGCTCATTTTCTCCATTCTAATATAATGGGGGTTCATGCCCGGGGAATGGTGCCACCCATGGTGGGGAGGTCTTTCCACTCCAACTAGAGCAACCCAGATAAGCCCCCACAGATACACTCACAAACAAACCTCATGCAGACAATCCCTCGTGAAGACTCCCTTCCCAGGTAACTCTAGAATGTCTCAAGTTGACAGTGGAAACTGACCCTCACACTCATCATTGTTCTGTGTTGTTGGGTGAATGGAGAAGGGCAGGCCGCATTTGGTCCACATCATCACCGTTGCTTGTGGTGCTTATGAAACACTGGGCCCCAATCCAAGGAACTGATTCAGTAAGCCTGGGAAAGGGTCCAGGCACCTACATTTTTCATGAAGTTCTATAAGGAGGTTTCAGAACAGTTTGCTTTAGATGGCCTATTCTGTCAAAAGTTTAGAGACAAAGTGCTCTATGTGTGAAGATCTAGATTCAACGTCTAGTGCTGCAAAAAAAAAAAGTAAATACATAATAATTTAAAACAAGCCAAGAGATCATAATTTTTGGTATAATTCAGTCTCAATTATCTCCCAGTGATTCTACGTTATACAGATTTTAAGAATATCAGTTAATTCAAAGCTCTGATGGATGCTGTAAAGTAGGTCACTGGAAAATAGCCTCCTGGAGATGCTACTTTATCGGTGGATGCTGAGAGTAAGTTTGAGGAGCAGCAAATTTCAAATAGGTGGTCACAAGCTGGAGAGATGCTCAGAGGTCAGTAGTACTGTTTGCTCTTCCGGAGGACCTGGGTACTGTGACTCTAGTTCTAGGGGATCCAATGCCCACATTTGACCATGGTGCACAGGTATACATGCAGACATGCAAACCACCAATACACACAAAATGAGATGAATTTTAAAACAGGCAGTCCATTTGTGGGAAGATGAGGATATAGCTGACCACAGACTGGACATAGGAAGATTAATGCAATGCTTAAGAGAAATTCCTTGCAGAGTGTTGAAGGGACTTGACTTGGGAAGCACCACTTTTTGAAAACGTCAAAGTGGTATTTTTGAGCAGCAGAGGTGGGTATTACAAACACCTTCCAGCACTCTGTGCTTGTCTTTATCTGCAGAGTATTACCTTTTAATAATGAGTCAATATTCTGTGGACTATTACTTTTAACAATACATTAATACATTAAAAAACAACAACTCCAAAAGCATTAAGAAACTGAGAAAGAAGAAATGCTTGGAAAACAGTGTGTGTTACTATTGACAGTAAAATATAATTTCTCACTCCAAGAACAAATGTTAAAAATCACTGAACAAGAAAGAAAGGTTTTCTGCCTTCCAGCATTTGACTTTGGAAAAACATCCAAGAGTTCCTCTAGTGAAAGCAGTATGTTTTCTTGGATATTTTATATTAGGACATTTGAAAATAAGTCAAGTTAGGAAAAACAGGACTCCGGAGGTCACTTGTAGCTGAATAAAGATCTATACAATTCATGGCCTGTTTTATAGAGGAGGAAACTAAAATGTATAAAACACCTGATAGATCCACTCTCTGAATTGCAATGTGAGTGCCCCACCATTACCAATACAAAAAATAGTGGGGCCAGCAATACGGCTCAGCAGGCAAAGGCATTTTCTGACAAGCTGGCCAACCCAGGTTCTATCCCTGGGACTGGATTTGGGAGGAGAGAACTGATATCCATAAGTTGCCTTCAGACCTACACACACACACACACACACACACACACACACACTGGTATGTGACATGCACATGTGTGCATGTGCAGGCACACACATATATGCTAACTATAATTGATTTTTAAAAATTTCACAACATAGCATAGGATCCAGTCTGTGTACTGGATATACATTGGTTAAAATAATAAATTTTGGTAGATCTGAGTTTATAGCCTATATATTTTACATTAGATAAGTAATTACCTTTCTTAATCTCATTTTCCACATCTCAATTTTATGATATATATTAAATAAAACGTGTTTTTTTTTTAAACCAGTTATTCTCAGCCAGGCATTGGTGGCACATGCCTTTAGTCCCAGCACTTGGGAGGCAGAGCCAGGCGGATTTCTGTGAGTTCGAGGCCAACCTGGGCTACAGAGTGAGATCCAGGAAAGGCACCAAAGCTACACAGAGAAACCCTGTCTCAAATCAAAACAAAACAAAACAAAACAAAGAAACAAAACAAAAAAAACAACAAAAAAAAAACAACCAACCAAGCAAACAACCAACCAAGCAAAAAACCAAAAACAAAGACAAAAATAAAAAAGTTATTCTTACATAGTTTCTCTCCACCTCAGTTTTCCTGACATTTATAATAAATTAATTGCACTTAATCTTATTAAATGTGAGAATTGAAACAGGAGAGTGCCCGGACACGCGCCTTCTGATGCTCAGCTATTTATGGTGGGTTGTAGTGGTTGTGCACCAGATGTAGAAGGGATGTAAAGGTGATCCAAAAAAGCCATAGACAAAAAGGAAACTGGAGTGCCAGAGGGGAAGCCCAGCTCTGGGGCCCGTGACCTCTTCTGTGCCTTCAGGAGCACCAGCGGTCAGTGGTTCCTAGAGCCATCAAGCCCTTTGCCTTTTGTTTATAGATCTGGGCTTCCAGATAAAACTTGGCTTGACGCAGATGAGCTTTTGAAAGACGACTCGAAGGTCACTGCTTTAACCAAAATTGGTAGAAAAGAGCAGAATAGCCCCACCAGTCTCTAGGGGAGCTGTGTGGGCCCCAGGGCAGAAGAAGTGTTGAGGTGCAGCTGATGGATGTGGGCCTAGGAAGAAAGTAGACAGCGATTCATCCGAAGCTGCGGCGGGGCTTATGTAGAGTAGTCGTCTCGGGTTTTTGTGCTTGCAGAGTGAAGCTTTTCTTCTGCTGATCCAGCAGCCTCATTCCTTCCAACACGAGTGGCTGCTGAGATTATGGAGGCAGAAAATTGCAGGATTTCTCTTAAAGAATAGTAGGCCACAGCATGTGGGTGGAAGCTGGGGACACGGGGTGGTTTGAATACCATTGAATACCTACCTGTTCATCTGCCCCTAGGCAAGCTACTGGATCCTTCTAGGATTCACTTTTCTGAATGTCGAAACAAGAAACATGGGCATGACTGAGAATCCTTCATATTTTAAACTCTTAAATAAGTTTACTTTCATATCCTTTATGTCCATTTCTGAGGGGCCTATGTATATATATATTTCCTCACTTCCCAGAGAAGTCTAGGGCCCCAGTCAGATCTGTATGATTAGAGAATTTGGCATCCCTTCTAAGCTTTATGTTATTTTATTCCACAATGAAGCCTCATTAGGTTGTACCTCCTAGAATAAATCAATCTTACCAAGACTGACGGGGATTGTACGGAAGAAGAGGTTTTGCAGGCGTAACCCTGGTGCATTTGTTGTGATGGGAAGAACGTGAGCCGGTATTTTGCTTTTGCTTTGTGCTCACAGCTGTTTCTTCTGTGGAGATCATTCCTTTGTACTCTCTACCAGCTAGCTCTGCCCTGACTGAAGGAGACAACTTGCGCTGTGCCCACAGACCTAAAATATGTTTGCCTGGGTGATTCTCATGCCACATGAGCACATGATTTATAGCTTTACATTTTTTTTTTTAATTTCTTCTTGGACATTTTGTCCTGCCTCTGTGGTCCCCATGGCTTTTATTTGAAATCCTTCTGGCATGTTTACTTAGCATAATAGTTCATCTATTTACAGAACATTTTGCTCCGTTTTGAAAAATGTTGCAAGACTTGTTTTAAATGGCAAAGCCAGACCTACCTAAGGAGAGAGTCGAGGATCTGGGAAGATGATTGACTTGAGCAATTCTATGGATAGTTACGATGCAGAGTTGAATGCTTGTCACTGTGCATGGAGGAAAGAGTCCGAATATTGAAATAGTCCAAGTGGATTCTTCCCATCTGTTCTCCCTACTCTGCATTTGTGATGCTCTTTTCCGATGCTCTTTTCCCATCATTTGGGGGAATTTAGTTCAATGTGAATTTTTAAGTATTTTTAACTGTTCTGGTTAACCTTTACGTGTCTGCTAAATCATGACTTGTCTTTCTCAAAAGGTTTTTTTTTTGTGTGGTAGATTGATATTCATAATTGATAATGCCTTGCCAGTAGCCTGGGGTAAATGTTTCTGCTGTTGTTTGTAGAATACCAGGGCAAGACAATGAGTTTTGTTTCCTGAACCACCTTTTCTTTCTGTGACTGGGAAGCTATTATATTTAGAAGCTCAATTGCTATCACTTAACCGAAATTGTCAGGTGTATATACGTATCTTATTTTGCTTCCGTTACTAATAGCATAATATCTCAGAGTTGGTAAGATATAAAGAGTTTGAATTTGGCTCACAGTTCTGGTCCAAGTCAAAGACTGTATCTGGCTGTTCTGTCTAGCAGAGTCCTAAGACAGGGCAATGGAGCACAAAGTGAGACAGACAGCAAAGCTGAGACCCAGTTGAACTGGCTTGTATGGCAGACATACTCTTGAGATAGCCTATCAATCTGTACATTATATTAAGAGAACAGCCCACATTCCTAAAGACAGAGTCCTAGCTACCTCTTAGAGGTCCCATGTGTTCCCACCGCCTTTCATAATTAAATTTCAGCAAGACAGATTGTTGAGTTAGTTTAGTGAGCAAAGATGCTTGCCTGGGGACCTACATTGAATCTCTGGAATCCCCAGGAAGGAGAGAATTGCCTCCCATGAGCTGTCTTCTGACTTCCACACATGCATATACGTGTGTGTAGAGGGAGCAGGAAAAGGGATGGGAGGTGAAGGGAGTATAAATAGATGTAAAAACAGTAAAAATAAGTCCATCATTCAGGAACAAACTATATTCAAACCATGGCACTTCTAAAGTAGATTTTAAAAAAATGGTCTTAGGCTGGGGTTGTAGCTCAGTTAGTAGAGTTATTGGCCAACATGCATAAGGCCCTAGATTTGATTACTAGTACCGTATGCACAGAAAAAAGATTAATCTGTTCTATTTGAAAGGGAGCAAAGCCTGTCAGCTTTCATTTAGGTGTTCTGAACGAATGAGAGGTGGTATAGAAAGTTTTCTGAAGTCATTTTGGTTTTGAAAATGACAGTTGCATTCACCCAGATACCCTTGAAAAATTAATGGTAGCTGATTTAGTTAATTAGATTTTTTAGCATTACTAATGGAAAAAGAAATTTATCCAAAGACACTAAAAAGTATTTTCCTGAAGTATGCTGAGAACTAAAAGCCACGGTACAGAAAGCTGGCCAAGAGTGAACTGAGACGGCTGCGTAAGCCTTCTCAGCTGTAGCCATGATTTTTAAAAATGTCTCTGCTCCTGATGAGACCAAAGATCACGACCCTCTTTCCCAGAAAGGCTGGAAAAGGAAAACATTTCATAGATGGTACCAAGGAAACCATGAGTCACTCCTGTGGACTTGAGAGAAACCCTGAGACCATCAGGGTCTTGTCACAGATGTGCAAGTGCCCATGGACTGACCGCATGACATTTAGGGACCTTGATGACATTTGAGTCCTGAGAGCCAGACATTTTAGATCAGTGACCCAGAGATGGAGTTAAGTGTCCCAACTTTGTGTTCTCTGTAGTCCAAATACCTGCAGGGGCTGGTGAGCAGCCAGTGCCAGCTTGCCTTGCCAAGCCTCTTTTTCTTGGCAGTGTTTGGAGCCTTTCTGAACACGGTTCTCCTTTGCTGTTTTTTTCCAGTGTCACTGAACATGGTCAGCCCTCGGCTGTCCAAGGAAGACTGCCCATGATCCCGTCTAGTAAAGTTAGTGCATCATGTGGAGAATTCAGACCACGTCCCTACTTTTCTTTTCCTCCCTCTCTCCCTCTTTCCCCTCTCTCTCTGTCTCCCCCTCCATCTTTCTATCCTCCTCCCTTCTAGTGGCATTTCGTGTCGCCCAGGCTGGCTTGAATTCACCATCCCTCCATGTAGTCTCTATCTTAACTATGACTTTGCACTCCTGATCCTCCCATCCTCACCTCTGAAGGGCTAGGATTACCACACTCCGCTCTGGTCCCCGCTTTTCTAGAGATTTCCACTGCCTGTGTACATGTTGAACAGATAGACGCCCAGCACTTCCTCAGCGACACTTCCGAGCATCCCTGACCTCTCCATTCTCCCAGCCGTTCTTCTAGACTATTCATCCTAAATTTACTGTCCCTTTCCTTCTCTGCTTGCCAGAAAGCTAGATCAGACGTAATCTTAGTAATTATCCATGTAATCCTCTTTCATAGAGTAGAAAGTCCTTGGAGATACTGTGATGTGCCTAAAGGCCGCTGTTCCCATTGAGTGGTACTGCCTCCCACTGGAATCTGTTAGCCCAGCATTCAGATGTCCCTCTGACATGTCTCTAATTCAATGTCTCTTTTCTTTCTCGCCTCTCAAATATACCACAAGCTCTCCATCCCTTCCCTTACATATACTTTTGTATTCAGTATGCCCCCACTTTATTGCCCTCTTATACACCATGCCCAAGTCCTCTTCTCTCCCTCCCTCCTTCCTTTCTTCCAATGTGGATTTTAGAGACAGGGCTGCCATGTATCCTAAGTGAGCTCTATACTCATTATATATCTCTGGGGTCTCAAACTCATGACTATCCCTCTGCCTCAGCTTCCAAAGTGCTGAGAATCAAGGCATGCATCACCATGCCCAGCTAGCCCCTGAGTATGAGTTATTTAATCCTCATAAAACCTTTAGCCACAGTCTAGTCTAATTTCCATTTATACATGTGGAAATGAAAGCTGAAGTAACTTCCAAGACCTGAGTTAGCAGGTGGCAGGCCAGCATCCAATGTAAACATCTGTCTTCAGAACCTGTGCTGTTGGCCCCAACTTCAAACTCCGAGTCTTTAAGCAACATCTGCCTGTCAGGTCCAAGGCTCTCTCTCCTCTATAAAACTTTCCCCAGTGATCAATAAACATCAGAGATGTGGAATTTACCTCCAGCTTATTTGTGTTTTCTCAGTCCCATTCAACATACTGTAAATGCTGAGAAAGGAATACAGTAACTTACGAAATGATCATAAATATCTGCAGCTCAGTTTTTCAAATTATCTTCCAGAGGTAATTGAAAAGCAAACAAGGGAAGCCAAACACTAACAAAGAGCCTTCCCTGTGGTTTGGTGCACAGACAGCAGCTCAACTTAGTCAGGGTTTCTCCCTTCCTCCAGGTACTCCTGATGCCTTTGACCTTGGAGGTGCCACTTAACCGCCATACTTAACCTCCAGACCGCCATGCGTCCCTCCCCATCCTCATTTGTGAAATAGGCTTAATAAGGCATGTCTCATGGAGTAGTGAGTGCATGAAAACCTACTATCAATTGTAAAGCGGTATTCAAAAGTAGTCTCTGTTTTTTCCCACCACAAGTCAACTATAAAGTAGCTCAGTGTGGAGCTGCATCGTCCCACTGACACTGGAGATGTTAGTGTCCTGATCATAGGACTCTTTGTTAGCTTTCTGTGGCTTCTTTAAATCAACTTTTTTATGTGTTAATTCCCCATAAAATGAAGTTGGCCAGCATCTCCCTTACCTTTTGATATACTCTGACCCTAAGGTTTTTAAATATTAATTCTAAGCTTCCGTTTTGAAAAGTAATATAAATGAGCTCTTCAGCAATCTCTGTTCCCAAATACTTACAACTTCTTGGTGTGTTTTCCTTGTGGAATGACCCTAATCTACATGGTTAGTCCATCAGAGACTATAAATAACTTCTCAGTCTCATGCCTGTTAAGGCATGCACTGGGCCTTTGCTGGTGTGGTGGGGCTTGTGTAAAATGACTAGGTGGTTTTGCTTTTGGAAGTTGAGAGTAAAGATAAAAAAGCCAAAAGAAGTAATAAAAGGATGGAAGGGGAAATTGGTTGAGAAGAAGAAAGGTAAAGTATAGAATGTAAGAGTTAACTCCTAAAATAAATATCACGCTACCACCTTCTACAGGAACCCTGGATTATTTCCAGTAGACAGTGTGACGAGCAAGAGATGAATAATGGTACAGATTCGCAAGGAGAATTTCATTTACCGTCTGGCCACTAAGCCTCACAAATACTAAGATTACAGGCATGTGTCGCCATGATACGTTAGTACATAGTATTTTACATATAGACTGTCTGGTACAATCTGTCCCAAACACTAGATGAACATCTGCAGCTGAGCCGTGCGGCAGTGCGTCTTCAGTTATGGGGGAACTTGGATTCTGGTCCACAAGTAACACCCAAGAGACAAGTGATTTGGTCCCTTTGCGTCTGCCTTCTTCACCTGTTAAAGAGAGATACCCTGGCAGAGAGATGATAATACCACTTTCACTCTTAAGAGTGCAGTGCCCAGAATAGCGGAAATACTTGAAAACTGTTCAACTAAACCCCTTTGCTACCAATCATCACATGGGTTGCCGAAAGCGAAATTGCTAAATTTGTCCACCGAGGCTGAAATGGGTGAGCCACTGTGTAACCCCACTGTGGGGCTGATTGCTACCTAAGCTTTGCTCTGGTCACTTGTGTTAGATTGGTGTTTTCTCACCAAATTGCCTTCAGATTCCAAATGCTAATGGCAAGACCAAGAAGCAGCATCTGTCTTACATCATCGGAAACTTGTCGGAGATGACCTGCCCCTGTAAATATGTGATCCTAGCTTTCCATAGGAACAAAAAGGCAGACACAGGATAATGATGTCATCTGCCTTTGACACCGTTTTCCTACCTAGTTCTCAATAAAGAACATGGGTTGCTATTTTACAACGTGGTTGCCACATTCGCTTAGCTAGTAACGGGTAACTGGATCTCTGTCTTATAAATGAGGGAAACCAAGAGAGTTTAGCTGAATTTCAAATTCTCTAGTGCTGGTGCTCTGTCCATTGCTGATTCACTGACTCCCAGGACTATTGCTTTAAATGTGTGAGATGCTTTTCACGGCCTTTGGAAGTTAGCCAGGTCGGTGAGGAGCATCAAGTGTCCAACCCAAGGTGACTGAACTGAGTCCTATTGCAACCAAACCTTTCTAAATGAAATGCTAGTGTCCACTTCTTGTAAGAATAGCCTTGTCCTCTGGAACCTTTCCTGACTTTTCATAGGATCAATGTGGACCAGTAGACCTCCCTCCGACTTACGTGTGTATCACTATCACTACAGTACTTGCAGTGTAAAACACAGCCCATCCATCTGCTGAGTCTTGAGAACTTGCACTTAACAGCCATTTCCTTCTGCCTCCTGACCTATCTGCTGTGAGAATTACTGAGGAGAACGGCATAATAGCCTTACGGAGAAGCAAATTGGAAAATTGTCCTAAGGGGAATTCCAGGGCAACAGTTGGAAAAGAAGATTCACATTAGATTTTCCCAAACTCGGTAGAATTAATAGTAATGGTTGTAGGTTCTCCACCAAAATCCATCACTTGACTAGCCATGGGTGATTGGGTAGGTACCAGGTATGGTATATCCGTAGCTACCCATGATTGGATTTGGAATTCAAAAGTTTTGTTTCACCACTGTGTTCTGGACAACAAAGGAGAATGGAATGTAAATGATATGACAGGTGGAATGTATGAATTTTCTCAAGGAATTCTTTCATATTTACTCACTTATTTATTGGTCTCTGTAGGTGGCAAATCTTCCAAATGACTATATGATAGCCCTCAACTATGTCACCGGGATGGATGTTTTGGTATGTAATCTGTACATTTCTGAGTTGTATTTTAGTAGCTAATGGGGGAAAGGGGATCGTCCACATTAAAGAAATTCTCTGCTCTTTGTCTTGATGTGAAGATGGTGTCTGTAGATTTTGACTTATACAATTAAAAAAAAATTCCTTCAGGCCATTGCTAGATTAAAAATGAGCATGTTAGCTTTTGTGTTAGGCCTGTAAGCTAAAAGGAAACAGACCATCTTCATTAGACTTAGCAACTGATGTGTCTTATTCTCTTGGACATCCCTCAAAGGGGCTTGAATGTAAATTCATGTTAATTAATTTTTTTTCATTGACAATGTCTCATATATATATATTTATTTCTATTTTATTTAAGAACATAGAATATTTTATTTCTGATCTTATTAGCCATGCAATAGATTTTTTGAATAAAAGTGTGTGTGTTTATAATCAAAAACTCTACTCTGTCACTAAAACCCTATTACATAGCGTCAGAATTTGTAAATAGAAAATAAGTGAAGATTATCAAAGCTTGCCATTGCACAGTGTCTGCTTCAGTATATTTAACCCCCAGTGGTAAAATGTAACTCAGCCTCATACATGCTTCCCCATCTCCATTACTCCCTGAATTGTCTCTTAGTGATAAAAGTTATTAGGAGCTAGAATTTTCTGCTTTGATGTAAGTTCTTGGATGTTAGGCTGTGGACAAACTCCACTAGAGTTATGTAGACTGAAAAAGAAGCATAGTAACACTTACATTTTATACACTAATGAGACCTCAAGTTTTGCCATACTAAAAGATACAATATTAATGCTGTTATCCTGTGTGTTCCAACTTGCGACTTAGTCACATGTTTTCCACACACATGCTGTCCGTGCTAATTCACTGTAGCTGTTGTAATCCCAAAGTAAACCTAAAGCCACTTGGGCTCCCCTCTCCTTTGCAACCCCCATACTTCCCTATCCCAAATACTCAGCGCATGTTGATGATGCACATGTTGTTTCTGGGTCTTGTGGATCAATCCATCAAAACGGTTACCAATTGAAACATAGTACTCCATTCTTTAGAACACCTTTCCAATACTACACAAGGGTTTCATTTCGAGAGACTGCCTGTGGCTATACTTCTTTTACTTGGTGAACATTTTAGCATGAATTACTGAAAGTTCTTTAGAACTCCCTAAAACATGGGTCTTTATGATGGACCAGCTATCCTTGAGCCTGGTCAATTGACTGTCAATTCAGGTGTGATGGGGTTAGGGGTTGGGGATGGGGCGGTCTCTGCAATAGAGACATAAAGTTAGAGCAGCTTGACAGTCAGTCAGTGCAGACATTTGATCCGGTTGTCACCAAATGATCACATTGTCACCAAGTGTTTGGGGGAAGAACACAACTGAACCTGTGCTTACAAGGTTAAAAACTCTGGCCTTAGCATTCTGGTACTTGTCTAGTGTAGGTAAGGTCCCGAATTCCATCCGCAGCACCACAAAAAGTAGATAATGAAAACGTCTTAATAAAGACTAAGAGAAGAGTCCATAGCCTTTTCGTAACATTTCTTTTTCATTAGTGAAATGACAGATGTCACATTCTTTGCCCCCAACAAAGGCGAGTGAAAGCCTCTAAATTAGGTAGACTGTTATTATTCATATTTTACAAAAGCCTCAAGGAGATTTACCATCCAGACTTCTTTTGACCAGAATTCTACAGTTTGAGCATGACAGCCCTCAAAAGCACACCCCCATCCCATCCCACTCCACCCATCCTGACTCTTCACACTGGGTTATGAACATGGGGATGTGAATAATTAGGGTGGTGAGCCAAGTGTTATAAGGAAGTTTCTAGGTAATAAAGACTCCTTCCCGCTCTTGACTGCAGCCCCCTTGAGCCTGGCGGTTGCCAGACTTGCTCAAAGCAACCCTGCTGTTCTTTGCAAAGCAAGTGTTAAGCGGGAAATAACTAAATAGATGGTTTTGTGCTGGTCTAATCATAGATGGTGCTAAATCATAAATTTCAGTATGGGCTGGTGATAGTTAGAGCCAAGCTTGTAAAAATAAAGCCCACTGATTGCCACATATTTTGTGCGTGTTTCTGCAATTGAGAGAAGCCTGCTATTATTTGGTCTTGGCATGCTATTGTGGAACTAGTGAGAAACATTGTTCTTGGCCACCACAGTTGGCAAGAAAAACAAGCTAGTGTGGAGGGCTTAGCCTAGAAACTGGGGTCTTACCCTTTACCTTCGTTTTAAAGTGTTCGCCTCTGCCAAGACCAGAGGCCTTTCCCAGTTGAGTGGCTGTGGTGATTTGTTGGTGGTCAGAGCTCCAGCTGCCTAGTCTTTTGTGTTTAAACAATGGAGGGTGGGGTGAGACTTGATGCCAGAAAGATTCCCTGGGGCCAGAGCAATAAAAGTCAGCCTTGGGCACTGGGCAGGATACATTTTATTTTTCACTTTTATTGTAAAAACCAGCTCAGTGCCGAAAAGGAAAGTCTACTTTCCTTACTCAAGGGCCTTCTTAGAAAATAACCTTGCAGATAACAGGTTGTGATCCTCCAGTTAGTATTTGAATCCCCTGGTAGTCACCAATTCCAAATCCTCACAACTGTAATACTGCCTGATCAGTAGGATTTTCCCTTCAACTTCTTAAGCTTAGAAATACCTCAGTGTACGCTGCTGGGTCTTTCATTCACCCGGCGGTTACTATAGAAAGAATGGACATGGGGTGGCTGAATGTCTCTACACAGCTGTGTTTGTTTTAATGTGTGTATCAGCCCATATACCAGGAGGTGCTGGAGTAAATTCCTCATCATTTTAAAATTAGATCAAATTATATATATATACACAGTCACAGTTTTCTATGCAAATGCCTTTAGATGCACAGAGTAATTGCAAGAATATTCAGAGAACACTATATGCTCTAATCCAGGTTCAGCGTTTCTTTCCACCATCCATTTGCTTTATCAAATCTTTTTTTCTGTTATAAATACATATTAAATTATTTTTTCCAAATAAATTGTGTATATCACACCCATTTACTTATAAATAATTTAGTATGTGTTTCTTGAGTAGACACTAATTATTTTACCTATCAGCAAGGTGTTTTCAACTCTAGTAAATTCAGCAAATATTTTAATGTATTGGCCGTTTTCAATTTCATCCTTTTGTGTTTTCACTTCTGTTACTCTGGTAGAGGTCCATTCCATGATCATGATTTCCATTTTATTTTTTTAAAGATTTATTTTAAATATTTGAAATTGTGTGTATGCACAGAAACACACACGCACGCACGCACGCACGCACGCACGCACATGAGTGCAGATGCCCATGGAGGCTAGAGGTATTGCTAGACATGGGTGCTAAGCACAGAACTTGGGTCATGGGAGAGAAGTACATCTCTTAACTGCTGAGCCCTCTCTCTAATAGCTTGATTTTAGTATCAACAATAGTGATTCCTCAAAGATACCATAGTCCAGTTAATTTATCAGGCTATGGGAACTTTGGAGAAGTAATTCAGTTAAGATTTTGAGATGAGAAGATTAGCCTGGATTATCAAGAGGTAGTTCAGTTAGGATTTTATTATCCAGTGGGGCCAGCCAATGTACTTGCATCCTTTTCAAGGAATCTGATGTGTCTGAGATAGAGAGGGAGATTTGCAAAAGTTCGGCTGGCTTTCAAGATGAATGTAGCAGCTACAGCAATCCTGGCGGGTGGCCTGTAGGAACTGGAAAGGGCAGGGCAAAGTTCTCCCTCAGTACGATAAGTGACTTAATTTTATAGTAAGATTTATTCCACATGTCTGGCCTCAAGAACTGTACAATAAACTTAAACTTGATCTTGTCTACCAGCTCTGTGGTAATTTGTTATAGCTACAATAAGAAGTCAATAGATCCTATCTTAAAGCCACCTTCAAAAGTGCCTCAGCCTTTTTCTTTTTTTTCTTTTGTCTTTATGGCAATGCACTCTCCCCCTTGGTAAAGTGTTCCCTTTTAAACATGATTGAGAGTTCCTACTGATTCTGTGGACTTCATGCATTCTAAGCCATGGTGTCGCTTAATGACGACTGTTCAGATTGTCCTTCCCAGAGTCTACAGTGTACGTATGCCATCTCCCACAAGGTAACTTGTTTCTCTCACCTGGTGAAGATGTTCAACTGATTCCTGTGCATGTAATCATTAACAGTCTTGGGGACACTTTAAACCCACACGAACAGCTCGCTCCTTATCAAAGTTTATAACTACTGACCCTTATTACCGGAGCTGATCTCTGCTATTCCATCTTTTTCCGGTTTGTTTTGGTGCTGGGGATCAAATCCAGGATTGTGCCAGGCACACTGAGTCGTAGGCCCGGTTCCTAAAGCAGTTTTTAAAAGAACAGCTAAGAGGGAAGTGATTGATTGGGCATCTCCATTCTTACTGGGACAGTAAACCTCTTAGCTGTATCTTCCCTGGGGCACACACAGGTTCACTCTGAGGATCTTTCATGGGTTCTGTATTCTTTTCTCCTTCACCACCCCAGGACTTATTGTTGGTACTTCAGTTCCCGGTTTGACAGAGAGACCTAAAAATGATTATGCAATTGTGGATCTATCTCTCCTTCACATATGCTAAATGACTTCCTGTTCATCTTCTGAAACAGGAAAAAGCATTATTGCAACAAGGGCCCAGAATACAGTTTCCTGATTGGTTACAGGGCCATTTGATTAATAATCTTCCCCTAGCCTACAAACTTGTCAAAAATGAAGACTATCTATACACTTAGTTGTTGTTGTTGTTACTATTGTGCTGTTCTTCATCTGCAGTGGCTTCTGGGTGGTGGGCGTTTACGGAAGGATGCATGGAAGGGAAGTAGGAACATTCCCTGATGTGTAATCACTTGTCATTGCCTTAAGGTCCCAGGTGATGTGATGGCTGGGTGCCTGTAACTCAACCCACAGTATCTGAACCTCAGCAATGCTCCTGTCTTGTCTTGTGTGCATCCCACTAGGTCTTGGTTGTAAGAGTTGGTAGTTGTGCATTTGAGTCTCCGAATCTGTTTGTACTGAATCTTTCTGTTCAAGAACCATCTGATTGTTCTAGTTTTTTGAAGGCTGAGATCCAAACCCCTAAGCTTGATGTTTATAAGATTCTGACTCTCCATAATCTTGCCTTATTTATTTGTTTACTATGTATACAGTGTTCTGTCTGCAATGTATCCCTGCCCGCCAGAAGTGGGCACCATATCTCATTATAGATGGTTGTGAGACACCACGTGGTTGCCAAGAACTGAACTCAGGACCTCTGGAAGAGTAGCCAGTGCTCTTAACCTCTGAGCCATCTCTCCAGCCCAGCCAACAGCTCTTTTAAGAGCAGATTAAGGTCTTGATTTCATGCAAAGCCATTACCTACATTTCTAGATTGTGTTTTCTCTTTTCTCTTTAATATGGGACCATAGGAAATTAACACCACATAGAGTTTGAGCTGAGTGTTTTGATTAATGCTGGAGACATAGCGGTCAGCGGCACTAACACTGTGCATGTTGAAAGAACCTTGTCTTTTATTTTATTAACTCTTGATTTCTGTGGGATTTCCCTAAAAGGTATTCATTTTAGATACAACAGCATGCCACTTACAGGGCAGCTGTAAATGTCCCTGGTATGTGCTCTTCTCAAGAGTGTTGTGAGGAATAATTAAGACATAAAAAAAAGTCTCATGTGTGGCGTGCACACAACAACTGTCATTATCATTGTCATTATTATTATCATTATCGTGATGATAACTTGGCTGGTCTCAAACTCAAAGTCCTCCTGCTTCGGCCTCTTAAGTGCTGGGTGCTATTATATGGGTGTGCCATGATGCCCAGATGGCATGGTTATGTTGTTGGTTTCTCTGTTTATTCTGTCTTAACTACAGAAAGAGCAGGGATGACCTCTTTGCCTTATTATATTCCTTTCCATTCTTTAGATGACTCTATGCTTATAGTACTTACTCAAAAACTGCTTACAAGACAACATTTAATTGTAGTGAAAATGCTGGGTTTCTGAGTGTTGAAGAAGCCTATCTTGTACCACTGATAAGGACTCCCATGGTCCTTTTTTTTTTTTTTTTTTTTTTTTTTAAACAATAGTAAACTCAAGCTTAACCAGGAAAAGGAAGGGGAAGAGAAAAAGAAAAGGATGGGACAGGAGGAAGGGAGGGAAGGTAGACCCCATTGTTACAATAGCTCGCTGCCAAGGGCCTGGGCATGTGCAGGTCTCATGGGAACCGGGTTGCAAAGATAGCAGGCTTTCCTTTGCTTGCATCTGTTCAGAATACTGTTTCTTTGTCCCACAATTATCTCAGAGTCCCCAAATGGACACACTAGAGGTTTAGCCCGGCTCAAAGACTGATTCTAGCTCTGATCACCACTTCTGATTGTGGGAGGGATTTCTCTTATTGGCTTATCTGACTCAGGTGTCCATGGTCAGCTAATCAGTGGTCCTATAGAACATGTCACTGTACATATGGATTTAGGTGGTCCACTCCTATGATATGGAGTACTTACTATAGAAATTAAATTAGTTAAGTATACTTATCTCTTCATCTGTTTCAACCTCCAATTTAGGAAGAAAGTATTACTTTAAATTTTTTATTTTATTTTATTGGGGGGGGAGGGTCTTCTGTAGCATAGGATGACCTCGAACTCACTATGGTAGCCAATAATGACCTTAAATTCCACATCCTTCTACTTCATCCTCTGAAGTAGTGGAGTTATAGTCCCATGCCACCAATACCTGGCTTAAGAGAGTGTTTCTTGAAAGAAAGAAAGAAAGAAAGAAAGAAAGGAAGGAAGGAAGGAAGGAAGGAAGGAAGGAAGGAAGGAAGGAAGGAAAAAAGAAGGAAAGAAAAGAGGAAATGGATAAACTAGGATTTTGAATACTGTTTTAAAGAGTTTTATTGTACTCACACTACAGCACTGAGGCCCATATTGATATTGAGATTGAGACCCTTTTAGAACATGTAGACCAAATTACTACCTGAAAGAAAAAAAGAAAAGAGCCACGTGTAATGTTCAATTGTTGAGTAGCCACATTTAAAAAAGAAAGGTTTAGGGCTGGAGAGATGGCTTAGAGGTTAAGAGCACTGGCAGTTCTTCCCAAGGTCCTGAGTTCAATTCCCAGCAACCACATGGTGGCTTACAAGGGCTCACAACCATCTGTAATGAAATCTGGTGCATTCTTCTGGTGTGCAGACATACATGCAGGCAGAACACTGTATGATAAATAAATCTAAAAAAAAGAAAAGTTTAAAAGAACAGATGCAATTGAATGTAATAAAATTGTATTTAGCTTGCAATGTGCAAAATACAATCATTGACTTTACAATTACCGTAAAATTACCAATAGAATATTTTTTACCTTCCTTTCATTATTGACAATCTACTGTGCATTTCATGCCTACAACAACTTCTACATCAGACACTAAATGCCCACCGTGCATGTTGTGAGAAGTAGCCATAGGTGGGGATCGACTCCAGCATGGGCCAGCATAAATGAAACAGGTCCCTCTATTTAACAGTGGGAGGAAGGGGGACACTAAATGAATTGGCTTGCTTAAAATTCAGAGTGAGGTGACTGTAACTAAGAACTGGTTCTGGGGCTCATCCACTTCTGCTACCCTCCCCTCCCGGCCATGTGTCCTCACTTGTCTATTTTGGGTGTGGCTCAGAGGCCATGTATAGTCCCGTCCCAAGAAATAGCATGTATTGATATTGCCTGGGCTGCATACCATTTTAGTCGGATTAAGTATTTTGCCCATCTCTTTCATTCAAAAGAGAAAAATGCAGATTTAGTGGAGTATGCTCTGAAGATCCAAATGAATTGTTCCAGGGAGGACCCACAGAGTCATCCCCAAACCCAGATCATGCAAAAGGTGTTAAGTTTTGGGAAAGTCTACACTAGCCATGTCAAGACATAATGTTTTACAGAGTGCTGTTTTTAGGAAACTTTAGATTTGCCCACCCACAGAATCATATTGCTGGTGCCGAGAATTGGAAGCTGGTGAATACTTCTCATAAATATCATTCAAAGTTTACCAGCTAGGGCTTTTCTCCCTCGACTCTGACTGAAATTGACACTATGCCAAAGTTAGGCTCATTAAGAGAACACCTAACTATCAAGTATGCCTAGTGTACTGTGAATCCCATGAATCTTATGGTGACCAGAATGATGTGTCGGATTCTGAGAGCACAAAATAGGCCAGACTTAGCAAGCCCCAAGGTATCTCTACATTTTCTTCATGCATGACTCAAATCGACCAGTTCTGATACTATAGAATGGCTCCACCACACACCTTACAGAATCCATGCATCTTCTTTTTTAACTTGTGTGACTTTAGGAGTGCATGGGTGTTTTCATCATTGCCCCTCACAAACAGTCATATTCCCTGGTGTTCAGAATACTGATGATTATATTTGCCTTCCATTGTATCTTATATTTAGTCATGTAGTGAAATCATGTTGCTTGGTGCCCAGTGGACATTAAAATCTCTAAGCAAATTCATAGATAAATCAATAGTGGTAGTGATCTGCTCATCGTCCAAAGATGTTGGTTTAATGTTGAGAAGTAAATTAGCATTTTCGATTAATACAGGTTACAAATATATAGAATTAGGAAGCACACACTGTCCAATAGTCTCAGACAGGCCCACTCTAATTAACCTCCTATCACATCAGAAGGTAACAGGAAGGAAGATAAGATTATATGCAGTTTGGAGTCGAGGAGAAACTCAGGCGAACTTTCCTATTCAAAGCAGTTTTAATTTCTTCTTTTGATAGATCTATGTATGGATTAGAAAAAAAAAAGAAAAACCAGTTAAATGCTGTGTCCTTCAGAAATGTGACAGTCATATGTTGTCCTTTGCATCTTGGGTTACTGTTAACGCTCCTAATCCTTCACATTCTTGGAGCAAAAAAGAACATTCTATCTTATAATGACTGCTATAAGTTAATATTTGTTTTAAAGTATTAAAGCCTGAAATGGCCCTGGAAAGATAAGAAGCATTGATAATGCCATTTTTAAGGCAAAGGAAAAAGGATTCTGTTTGTGAATTTGTCAACACTTAATCATCTATATCATAACCATCATCTTGGAAGAACTGAAAATAGACTTCCTACCATCTCACAAATGAAATATTTGGTTCACTGTGCTTTGTTCTATTTGCAATTCATTGACTATATTTAATTAAAAAGTAATAAAAAAAGAAGGAAGAGAAACTGCTTGATGTTCTGGTCAAAACTAGTTCCCCCTGAGGGCCCACCCCCATCCTCCCATCCCCCCCAACCTGGGTGCTGGGAAGGTGAAGAGGCTGACAGTGAATACAGATTTGTTTACTTTGGTTGTCTCTCCAATAGGTCCAAGAGTCTTAAAAAGCTGCTGCCTAGCTGAGTAAACAAATTAGTGAATGCATCAGGCTGAGTTAAAGAGGCAGTCTTTTCAGGAGAACTATGGCACAAACAATAGTGACCCTTGAATAAAATATAACAAGGGCTTAGAAATATGTCAGCTTTGAACAGGATGCCCAAAAATATCTAGCAAGCCTGGTGTATGGTAGCATGTACTTGG
Organism: Onychomys torridus; assembly: GCF_903995425.1. Lineage (NCBI taxonomy): Eukaryota > Metazoa > Chordata > Mammalia > Rodentia > Cricetidae > Onychomys > Onychomys torridus. The sequence continues at coordinate 20,186,958 of NC_050462.1, forward strand.
GAGATGGAGGCAGGTGGATCACAAGGTGGTGGTTCATTTGGGTTTCATAGCAAGATCTTGTCTGTGTAGCAAGGTAGGGTCTAGGGGGAAAAAGGAAAGGCATGAATGAATGAATGATTTTTTTCTTGCTTTTCCCGAGATAGGGTTTCTCTGTGTAGCAACAGCCCTGGCTGTCCTGCAACTCTCTCTGAGACTAGGCTGGCCTTGAACTCACAGAAATCCCCCTGCCTCTACTTTTTGAGTGCTGAGAATAAAGGCATGCACCACTACCACCTGAATGAATAAATTTATGTCAAAGACATTTTTTTTTTTTTTTTGCTATTAAGACATTGTCCCTGTGTTTGAAAGGATAAACCTTGAGAAATCCTATCACTCAGACTTGATATAAGTCTGTGAAAATGAGAGAAATCATAACTAAATAGACAGAAGAAGATGAAATGTCATAAATAGAGCTGAACAGGGGGATGGTAAGTCTTCTGAAATTTCCCCGGTTCAAAAATAAGAAATGAATGAACAGTCTTCCACTGAAGTCAGAGGGCTTGGGGGCGGGGACTGGGAAGAGAGAAGAGAAAGAATGATGCTTGTTCCTTTAAAAAACAGCCATAGGATAAAAGGGGGTACCTTACTTCATAACAAGGGAATTTAATTGTGTCAGAATTTGTGTCCAAGAGGACAGGCAAGAATATTGGTAGCGTGGAATAAAGAGAAGTATTATCATTGAAAATTTCCCTAGCTGCAGCTGATTGTACAGGTTGGTGAAGGCTGTGTGTGCTACTGTATAAATGATATTGTAGCGTGTGCTGTGTTCCATATCCTATTGGCCCTTGCTCAGAAGGCTGCTCCTTATAGGAAAGACACTCACAGAGTGGATCACACGAAAGATGGACAGCTTTGAAAGGGACTTGTTAGTAATCCAAGTAGGAACTTGGGGCTTTGAAGTGTTTCTGTTGAGAGCTTGCTTCCACGCATGTGCCCTGTGTGTTTGCCAAGTGCCCTCAGACTCCAGAAAAGGTCACTGGGTCCCCTGGAACTGGAGTTAGAGACGCTTGTGAGCTGTCCTGAGGGTGCGGGGAAGTAAACCGGAATCCTCTGCAAAAGCAACTAGGTGCTCTTAGTCACGGAGTCGTTTCCCCAGACTCTCACTAATTCATTTTTTTTTTATTCATTCCTATATCCTTTTAGTACATTGTTTCTCAGCAACCCGACATGCCTCAGAATACTCTGCGGTTAGAGGCACCACAGAGAACAAGAATTTTTCTTTTGATAGTGTTGCCCTGGTGCAACTTACATTGAAGTTATCCACACCGTCTCCTTCATTTTCGTGCTATACACACGTGCAATGTGTGATTCCGACTTTCTGTTGTTTGCTTGGAATCTTTCAGCTCGACCTGAGTGCAGTTAGGCCTGATTCCAGCTTCTAGTAGTTATCTAATGAGTGGGCAGAACTGGCTCCTTGAGCTGTGCCTGCCTGGTTTAGTGTCCCACTATCACAACCTTGGAATTTTAGATAGTTTTTGAACAAATTGTTGCATGATAATTTTGAACAAGAAATATACTTTCACCTTGCACTTAACTCCCACAAATAAACACAGCTGGTACTGTCTCTAGGCTGAAGTGCTTCGTTTCAGATCTCAGACCACATCCCTACCCATGTAATCTCTCTGTTTAGAAGCCTTGAAACCTATCAAGACCTTTAGGTTCATTTATATTAGCCGGAGCGTTCCTTCAGAGCTAAGACTCCCTTCCCTGGTCATTTTTGATAATCCAATTTGTATCTAATGCTTATTTGAGGACACAGTGAGTAGAACATAAATAATCTTTCATAGAATTAAAGTCCATTAATAGATGTACTTTGTGTGGGGTAAGGGTCACCTCTGTACTGGCTTTATTTTCTTCGTGGAAGGGCAGGATCATTCACCATTTCCTCTGATCTCCATGCGTTCTGTTTATTTTGAAATGGACGCTAAATCTGACTTGATCGAGACAAGAATCGACCTGCCGTGTTCTAGTGTTCTAAGGAAATCCTTTATCTTGCAGCCATGTGGCTAAGTCGTTGGCAGCTGTGAAGAGCCCTCTGTGTCTACTGCACTATATTCATGGACGCTTGCTCTTCTCTTTGAATCTTTTCCAGCCTAGTCATTGTTGGTTACGAAATATGGTAGTACAATTGTCACTCAGCTTGACTGACCTTCTGGACAAGTTCTCAAACATTTCTGAAGGCTTGAGTAATTACTCCATCATAGACAAGCTCGTGAAGATAGTGGATGACCTCGTGGAATGTATGGAAGAAAACGCACCCAAGGTAACGTGGGAGTCACCAGAATTCATTTTCTCCTGCATCTCTTAAGACCTTTCCTATTGAATGGTATCAGTGGGCTGAGAGCCTCCTTATTTTGTGTGCTTTTAAATTATCAACTTTTTTTCCTATTTCAATTTTTTAATTATTATTATTATTATATTTGTGTTTTAATTTTACACATCAGCCATGGGTTCCCCCTGTCCTCCCTCCTCCTGCCCCCACCCTCACCTTCCCCCCATCCCCTCCCCTCCATTCCCATCTCCTCCAGGGCCAAGACTCCCCTGGGGATTCATTTAAACCTGGTGAATTCAGTACAGGCAGGTCCAGTTCCATCCTTCCATGCTGAGCAAAGTGTCCCTGTGTAAGCCCAAGGTTCCAAACAGCAAGCTCATGCACTAAGGACAGGTCTGGGTCCCACTGCCTGGGTGCCTCCCAAACAGTTCAAGCTATTCAATTCTCTCACTTATCCAGAGGGCCAATTGTCGAGAAAGAGGAGGGACTGTAAGAGTGTGAATTGTTGAGACCAAGATTGGAAAAAGCACAGGGACAAATAGCCAAACAAATGGAAGCACATGAATTATGAAATTATCAACTTTTAATTTAAAAATAGTTTAAAGAGAGTTCAAAATCTGTAGTTCTACTGCAAGGCTGAAATGGATATTCAGGCCTAAATATTGCCACCTAAGGTGAAACACAGTGTCTTTACACTGTAATGCTAACAACAATTTTGCTTTTGCTTTTATTTTCATTCATAACTCTGTGAAGTTCCTACCATCTTTCTAGTAAGTTATAAGTATATTTAAACTCAATGTTGCTCTTGGAAAACTCAGATTACTTGCCCTGTGATCCATGATATAATTATCATACAGTGACAGTAACAGTGAACTTTGGTTCTTCATGTCATTATACAATTGTTGCTCCATCCTGAGGGTCTGAACATAACTCTGGTTTGGCTTCTGAGCTTATGGAATAGTAATGTGTCCCAGGACTTAAGGAATTAACAGTAAGACAGAGGTTCAAATTCTTAGCTTAACTCAGTTTAACTTTTCTGTACTTGACTTTACTTTATATCTAAAATAGGGACAGTGACACAATCCCTCTTCCAACGATCAACAGTAGAGTGTCTCTGATAAGTACTTTAACACCAGATCCACTAAAATAAATGTGGACACCTCTTGATATTGTTTTTGTAGTACTATCTCTGGAATAGACTAGGTCTTGGTGGGGGGATCTAATTCAGTGGTTCTCAATCTGTTGGCCATGACCTCTTTTTGTGGGTGGGATGACCCTTTTACTGGGGTTGCATATCAGATATTTATTTTACGATTTATAACAGTATCAAGTAGCAAGGAAAATAATTTTATGGTTGGGGTCCCCACAACATGAGGAACTATATTAAAAGGTCACAGCATTAGGAAGGTTGAGAACCACTGATCTAATTAGATACAGGGGCTCAACTAGCCAGTTTAGCCTATTGGACTTCTAAAAGTCTAAACACATTTTTTTTTAAAGTCCTAAATGTTCTCTCCGTTCTAATCAAAACTCCAGCTATTTTTCAAGACTCAAGTATTTTTTTTTTAATATTTATTTATTTATTATGCATACAGTATTCTGTCTGCATCCCTGCAGGCCAGAAGAGGGCATCAGATTTCATTACAGATGGTTGTAACCCATCATGTGGTTGCTGGGAATCAAACTCAGGACCTCTGGATGAACAGCCAGTGCTCTTCACCTCTGAGCCAGCTCTCCAGCCCCCAAGACTCAAGTCTTACTTAATGTCTTTGCTTGGCGGTGTTGTCATAGTAATAATCTGTTGATGGCAGTTTACCATTTCTGTTGTTGTACTTTCTAATTTGTGAACATAGAGCATACCTTGAAATTCATAATGCCTTAATACTGCCTTATCCACATACATCGTATAGCTGTTGCAGATTGAATGCCATTTCGTAGCAAGTAGGAATCACAAAAGAATGGGTACACACATCACAAGGTTGTCACCAAGGAAATAACACGTAGAGTGATGATTTGAGGATGAATGGTATTTAATAAATGGCAGTGATGGATAAAGCATTACAAATAACAAAAAATGTGCATTTGCTAGGCATGGCAATTTTTAGTAGAGCCCAATAATTTACAGATGTGTGCTGTTAATGCTATATAATATTAATTGTTTATATGTTCCTAACATAGAGCTATGATTTTAGTCTTGAAGCTTTATATAAGTCAGTCGTACTATTTTTATGATGTGTTCTTTCATTCCGTATTGTTTATAAGATATACTAACTTCCATAATCAACATAACAGTTGATTTTTTTGCTGTTTATAGGGTATTCCATTATCAGTGAGAATACCACTATTTATTAAGCCACACATCCATTGATTGATGTAAAGGTTACAAACACTGCTGCTACAGTTTTTCTCTGTCTTATGATGTGTGTGCATGAGAATTTCAGTAGAGAATTTACCTGTAGGTAGAATTTCTAGATCAGTGTATAAGAATTTCCAGTGGGGCTGGAGAGACAGCTCAGCAGTTAAGAACAATTACTGTTCAGGCAAAGGGTCCCAAGTTTATTTGGTTTCTAGAACCCATGTTGAGCAACTCAACAACCATCTGTAATTCAAGCTCCAGAGTGTATGGTACCCTCTGCAGGACTCCATGGACATCTGTACTCATACATACACATAGGACTCCCACCCCCAACACATATGTATGCATAATTCAGAAATAAAAAAAAAATTAAAAGTTCCCTTCAATCCAGATCCTTGTCCATATTTAGTATGCCCAGATGTAAATTCTTGGAACACGTGTTATCAAGGCGTCTTTTAAAAGTTAACACTCACTGGGTATGGTGACACACACCTTTAATCCCAACACTCAGGAGGCAGAGGCAGGCAGAGCTCTGAGTTCAAGGCCAGCCTGGTCTACAAATAGAGCTCTAGGACAGCTAGGGCTGTGAGACAGAGAAACTATATATATCAAAAAACCAATAATAATAAAAGCTAACACTCATACTTTAATAAGCTTTTTTTGTAAATTCTTAATTATTTGATGACAGTGAAATCATTTCATTGTCTTGTCGTATTTCTTTGTTTTTTCTGATCCCCATTCCTGGTTGCTTTGGTTCTGAGTTGAGTCTTAGACTTATCTGATGCCATCATTATTATCTAGCTAATTTGAGTTGTGTCTAGTAGAACAGCTGTTCAAAACTGTTGGCTTGTAGAGTTGAAATACTTGAATCTCTGAGGACATAGTCAATAGTCCATTATCTTGACATCAGTCAAGTCTATGAGTTATTTGAAAAATGGAATTTTATTTATTTAATTTATTTGTTTATTGGTCTAGAATGTAAAAGAATCACCGAAAGAAGCCAGGCTCTTTACTCCTGAAGAGTTCTTCAGTATTTTCAATAGATCCATTGATGCCTTCAAGGACTTTATGGTGGCATCCGACAATAATGATTGTGTGCTTTCATCAACATTAGGTCCTGAGAAAGGTAAGGCATTTAAGCATTTATAGTTTAAATGTACATAAAAAGCTGAGATGTCTGAATCACCTGAATGTGTTGCTATAGTAAGAACATGTGTGTTTTTCTAATTAAAAAAACTATTGATGACTACTAATGATTATTAATCACTAGAGATATCTCAGTTTCCAAGACAAACACAATACTTGATATTTTTAAATTGAAGTAATTGTGTGAGTTAACAATACACGATGGTGGTTTGTATTTTTTCTTATTTGATATTTGTTAGTAGAGTAGAATTATGTTATTCTTTGTCTCCAGTTCACTTCTCGTATCTTTTCCTTAGGACTTAAATTCTGATCCTCATTAGTTAATTCTAATCCCTATGCTCCCTGAGCTGGGTCCCTATGACAGAACTAACTTCATTGCTTACTTTTAAAACATGACGAATTACCAACAACTTTCCATTTTTCACGTTTCTTAGCGTGGGTATGCATGCAATAAATCAATGTTCTACAAGATTGACTATGGTGGACTTCTTGATACAACTGAGCCCCAGGACTGAGTACGGAGTAAATAGGAACTGAATGATCTAGATTTGGGGAGCAGGCCCAGTACATACTCTGGTATTGCACTCTCACCTTTTGGGGACTCTGTAATTCGTATAAATCACCATGTAACACTGACGCATTATTGCTTTCTATTTAGATTCCAGGGTCAGTGTCACAAAACCATTTATGTTACCCCCTGTTGCAGCCAGCTCCCTTAGGAATGACAGCAGTAGCAGTAATAGTAAGTACACACATCTGCTTTAATGCATGCATGGCTCCGAGTAGCCTCTATAGGAGTATTGCATGGACTTCACAGAAATTTTATACATTACTACTAATCATACTGTTCTGTTACTGTTATTCCTTGGATGGTCTTCCTGACGATTAAATATCTGATTTATAGAATTGGATTACCCTAGAATTTAAGATAATAATGAAGGAATTAGGCCAATAAACTTTCTGCTAAGATTGTTTTAAATAAGGCATGAAATTAATTGTAGATATATGACAGACTTAAAAAAAAAATCATTGTAGGCTTAAAATAAACTTCATGGAGAAGGTCCCTGGTCAAAACGGAGTTTTAAAATTTCAAGTGCATGTGCTAACTCTCTTCAATTCCAAGGATATTTTCAGATTTGTGTCTCAATATTTACTACTGCATGTTTAGAAAATTGGTGATGTTGCTATTTTACCTAAGAATGTATGTTGGAGGAAAATGTACTTCTTTCCCTAAAATTTCTGTCCTCTTTACCCAAGAACCCAGGTTCCTGGAAGACTGTGTGTCTTGCTTTCAAGTCTGTGCAACGATAATTACAAAGGTTATTGAATATACTGTGTATACTTTGGTCTCATTGTTTTACAGATTTATAGGAGCTCATAGAGTTTTCAAAAAAATCTCTAAGGTACACATTTTAGAATTTTTTCCATCAAACCTTGACCTGAACCTAAAATAAAAATATATATAGTCTATCATTCTAAAAAGCATCTATACATTTCACAGTGTAGTTGTTTAATTGTATCTGGTAGAAGGATGCTGCCAGAGCTCATTGGCTGGCAGTCTGCAATGTCCAGTGTTTGCAGGATAGGCTTCAGAAATCTAAAATTCGTGACATGTCAGATCTGACAAGTTTCTGAAAGGGACAGGGCCTTTTATGCATGTGTTATCTTAAAGCTTTCCTACTCATCTTCCCAAAGAAACCACTTTTAGCATCTGTCTCCATCTCATTGATATTAATATTAATAGCTACTATTTACATCCGCCTTACTTTGCTTTTAATTTACTCAACCTGTCCCAGATTCTTAAGTTGGAAAAATTACATAGTTGATCTTAAACTTTTTTTTTCTTAAAAGGTAAAAGTTCCTTTTGTGTGCACTGGTGTGACTGAGTCCCATACACTTCTGTATATTGTGTTTCTATGGTTTTTCAAAAGTATGCATACGTGCGTTGGTTTTTTTGTTTTTTTGTTTTTTTGTGTTTTTTTAAATGAATTCTTAACGTGTAACCAGGCTTGCTCACTGCCTGACTCAGCCTCTGAAGTGCTGGGATTACAGGTATGTGGTGCCACACACACCCGGCTGTCTCTGGTAGTTCATCTCTTCATGTATAATGTCATCATTGTGGCTGAGCTTGGATATGTCACCCTTTCCCCTTGCTTCCCTGTTCCAGTTTTTGTACTCTTTCTTCATTTCTAGTTCCTTTATTCTGAGGGATCCATGCCATCTCTCTTTGATCTTCAATATCTCTTTTCATTATTTATAGTGACTTGGGGAACTAAAATATACATCTTAACTTGTGATATTTTTCTTAGAGCCAATATTGGTATACTTCAAGAAACACACAGACCTTACCTGAACCAAGCTATTGTGTTTATACATGTCCTGCCTTTAAGTCATAAAGCCCCATATTTAGAGTTTTCAGACTGTTGTTCTAAGCAACTACGTGTCCTTTCCAGTAGAAAAAAAGTATGTCACCTTTTTATGTTATTTTCGTACCTTCCATTTTTTCCTCAGTCCAGATTTCTACCTAACATTAATTCTTTTCAGGAAGTAAGAACCCCTTTAGCATTTTCTGTAACACAGATTTGTTGGCAACAAATCTTTTTTTCTTTTATTTGAAAAATGTTTGTAGTATTTGTTGCATGTTAGAGGCACTTTTCATTAGATAGCAAATTCTGGGTTAGTAACTTTTTCTTTTCTTCTTTTAAAGACACCGTTACATTTTCTTTCTGCAGATACTGTATCTGAAAGGCAAAAGTAACCATTTGTGCTGTTTTTCTTCATGTACTTTACACTGGACATATTTCCCCTTATGTTGTCTTTTTTTTTTTTTTTTTTTGAGGAATGTGAAAGATGCCAATGACAGGTGACTTCTTTTGTATTTATTTTTCTGGATTTTTGTCTAGTTTCTCGAATTTCTAAGTTTCTTTTCAGTCCCAAAGCCAGGGAGAGTTTGCACATAGTTTTTGCAAATATTTCCTCCTTATTCTCTTGTTCTGAGAATAACCAGTCACAAATAATTTTGTCAGTGTGGTATTGTGGTAGGTGGCACAACATTCGCATTGTTTTTATCTTTTTCTTTTTCCTTCTCTTAAGAAAAGACCTCACACAGTCCAAACTATCCTTGAATTCACTGTGTAGCTAGGCTGGTCATGGGTTTCTAATACTTTGCTTCTACCTCCCAGGTGCTGGGATTCCATGTCTTCATTTTGTGAAACCTCTCTATCTTTGTCGATCTCTATACATACTCTTCATTTCTTTGTTTTCTAGTTTGCTAAGGTTTCCTTCTACCACCTCTGGACTGAATCTTACAACCAGAGTTTGCTCTTTTTTTTCTAGTTTCTTTTTTATGTTCTAGAATTTCCATATGCTTACTCTCTATGTTTTGGTGCTGAGATTTTTTTTTCTGGTTTTTCGAGACAGGGTTTCTCTGGGTAGCTTGGGCGCCTTTCCTGGAACTGACTCTGTAGACCAGGCTGGCCTCGAACTCACAGAGATCAGCCTGGCTCTGCCTCCCGAGTGCTGGGATTAAAGGCGTGCGCCACCATCGCCCCGAGGTGCTGAGATTTTCTATCTTCATTATCAAGACGTTTTCTTTTTTGCCTAACAATCTTACTACCTAAATTGAAGATGTCTGTCATCTGAGCATTTAATCTCTATGGCTTTGTGTGTGTGCGTGCGTGCGTGCGTGCGTGCGTGCGTGCGTGCGTGCGTGTGTGTGTATGTGTATGTGTATGTGTATGTGTGTATGTGTTCCTGATGTGGCCAGATATTTCTCTATAAACAGTCAGTAATTATTTAACATCTGCCGAATATCATGACTGTTACGTTGTTAGATGGCTTCTGGGTTCTGTAGCATTCTTTGAGAGGCCATTGAGTTTTGTTCACTTGGAGGTTCATTTACTGATAGATAAGCTCCTCCTTCCTTTTCCAATCTTGTTTTGAAATTTGGTTAGGGACAAGGAAAAGGTAACCTCATTCTTAAGGTTTGAGGTTTCTGAGATGTCTCTAGAGTGCTATGGATACTGAACACTCTGTGCCGCAGACCTCTGTGTATTGCTGTGACACTATGGTGTGTCTGCTCGCTGTGTTCCTGCCTGCCTTTGTTATGTGTCTTTCTGTGCATGTACAGATTATTA